>NC_052349.1:82459283-82478524 GCF_009727055.1 Benincasa hispida | reverse complement strand
TTCAGCACGTGAGATCATGGAGTCCCTGCGGGGGATGTTTAGATAACCATCTAAATAGCATATGCATGAGGTTCTTAAATACATATTCAACTCGAAAATGCAAGAAGGCACCCCTGTTCGTGAACATGTGCTAAACATGATGGTCCACTTCAATGTGGCGAAGTTGAATGGGTCTACCATCGATGAGGCCAGTCAGGTTAGCATAATCCTGCATTCTTTGCCGGAGAGCTTCCTGCACTGTGTTAGCAATGTGATTCTTAACAAAGTGAAATATAACCTTACAACTCTCCTCAACGAGTTTCAGACGTACAAATCTTTCTGAAAAGTAACGAGAGGTAGAAGGGTGAGGAAAATGTTACTTCATCCTCCAGAACGTTCCATAGAGGTTCGACCTCAGGAACGAAGTCTGCACCTTCTACTTCTAACTCTACAAAGGGGAAGAAGAAGAAGGGTGGTAAGGGAAAAGGGAAGGCACTTACTAACCCACCGCCTATCGGCCCGAGGAGGCGTCCACCAGTTGCTAAGGGAAAGTATTTCCATTGCAACCAAGATAGACATTGGAAGAGGAACTTTCCTCGATATCTGAAGGAGAAGAAAGCAGCCAAGGGTAAGGCCAAGGCGGATAAAGGTAAATGTTATTTACTTGTGCTTGAAACTTGTTTAGTTGAGAATGATGATTCTGCCTGGATAATTGGTTCATGCGCCACTAACCATGTTTGTTCTTCTTTTCAGGGGATTTTATCTTGGCGATAGTTGGAGGCTGGTGAGATGACGATGCGAGTAGGCACCGGGCACGTCGTCTCTGCTGTGGCAGTGGGAAGACTTCAGTTAGCTTTACAGAATAGGTTTCTTATCTTAAATGATGTATATATTGTTCCTGAACTAAAAAGGAACCTAATTTCTATAAAATGTTTATTGCAATGTAAATACACTATTTCCTTCGATTTGAATAAAGCGTTCATTCTTAAAGATGGTGTTTTTATTTGCCGAAAATCTAGAATCGAGATTATATGTGCTAAGGCCATTAGTCATTAATTCCCTCCCTAATACTGAAATGTTCATAACTGTCGTAACTCAATCAAAACGTCGACGAATTCCTCTAAAAGAAAATGCCTATCTTTGACATCTACGTTTAGAGCACATCAATCTCAACAGGATTGAGAGATTGGTAAAGAATGGACTTCTAAGTGAGTTAGAAGAAAAATTCTTTGCCAGTGTATGAATCTTGCCTTAAGAGTAAGATGACTAAATGACCTTTTACTGGAAAAGGTTCTAGAGCCAAGGAGCCACTTGAGTTAGTACATTCTGACCTTTGTGGTCTTATGAATGTGCGAGCCCGAGGTGGCTATGAGTACTTTATCAGTTTTACTGATGATTACTTCAGGTACGGGTATGTTTATCTTATGCAACAGAAGTCTGAACCCTTTGAAAAGTTCAAAGAGTTCAAGGCTGAAGTTGAAAACGCATTAGATAGACGGATTAAAACACTTCGATCGGATCGGGGTGGAGAGTTTTTGGACTCGGCATTCCAGGACTATTTGATAGAACATGGAATCGTTTCCCAACTCTTAGCGCCGGGTACACCTCAGCAAAATGGTGTAGCGGAGAGGAGAAATAGGACCTTGTTAGACAGTGGTATTTAGCGTCGTATGGAGTTATGTCCTTTATTCGGACTCGTTTTGGGGTTTTGATGGAGACTTACACCTGTATAAGATATCAATCTGTGTTCTCCATCGCGAAGAGTTTTTGGCAAGAAATCTCTTGGAGTCAGATGAGAATGGGCGTAAGCTAGTTTATGTCACTTGATTTGGGGTTACCGCAGTGCTGAGGACTAGATCTCCAAGAAGTTGGAACCGACGGTCGATTGATTGTCCTGTTGTAGGCTCTACCCAAGGTACAACGAGGGGTTTTTTTATACAACGAAAAAGGTAGGGTGTTTGTTTCAAAAAAACGATAATTTCGGGAGGAGGATCAATCATAATAAACGAGACGGAGACAACAGTACCAGGAGCAAGGTCGTGTTGGTGAGCTTTCCACATATGAAACTAAAACTGAATTTCTAAACAAGAGTGTGAAGAGCCATGATGCATCAACAAGAGAGTTGTTGATGGAGTTAATACATAGGTATGGTTCTACCACGAACAGAGGAGGGCACGCGTAGATATGTAGTGGAGGGGTTGCGGCACGTCAGCGTCTTGCTATCTGGGTTTCACCGGAAATATTTTGTAGATAGCTCCAAGCTAGGGATGCCGTTGTATATAAGAGCGCAGCTTATAGAGATGATTAAACGGGAGGTTGCAAGGAAAGGTAACGCCATATATTGTCAACGAAGGCATAGATCACCGATGGGTAGTGGATAGTAACTCTCAACTCAGCTATGGAGTCTACTGTAGATGAGCCTGATGGGTTTCACCACTTAAGGTTGTAATGGATCTACATAGCGACAAACGGGGCTGATGGGAGGTCACAAGATTCGATAAGCACTTGTGGCTAAAGGTTATACTAGGTAGTAGGAGGTCGACTATGAAGGAGACTTTTCTCGCTGTTTCCATGTTAGAAGTCTAATTGCATCCATCAATGTCCATTGAGCTTATGTAAATCTATGATGATTTTGCAAAAGTGGGAGTTCAAGACGGGCTCTTGCTGAAGTGTCAATCTTAGAGGAAATTTAATATGGTGAGCCCGAGGAATTATATGCCAAGGTCAACGAGTAAATAGGTTGCAAACTGAATTCGGTCCATTTATATGGAGCTGAACGGTGGTCGATGCTTGGAACATACATTTTGATACTACGATCAAGTCGTAGGTTTGACAAAACGTTGGCTTTTATCATCAACGCTTCAGTATTTCCTAGTGTTGTATGAGAGACGATATCCTACTCATGGGAATGATGTAGGTCTAACCTGACTGCAGTTAAAAACTGGCTATCGCGACCCAATTTCAAATGAAATTTGGGAGAGGTTCAATTTGTTCGGTGTATCAGATCTTCAGGATGTAAGAAAAAAGTGCTAGCATTATCTCAGGCGTCGTATATTAAACAAGAATGTTGCTCAATATTCAATGCAGGACTTTAGGAGGGCCTACTGCTGTCAGGAATGGGGTACTTTGTCTGAGGAAATTGTATAAATCGCTCAGAGAGTTGGGAGATGAGACGGGTCTCATATGATCTTGCGCTTGTGGAGTTTGATGTAACGTGATGCTCTGTACTCGTCCAGAATCTGCTAACTTGTGATAGTCGTAGGTATAGTCTACCAGGCAAGGGTAACACTAGACCGCAGTGAAGAACATCCTCAAGATATCTTCGGAGAACGAGGGACTAGGCTGCGTTAGGTTCGAGGGATTTGCTCCTTAAAGGATCGCCAGCAGCTGACAGGACAAATAGGAGATTTTATGTACTGGGCTTTTATGCGCTAGTTTACTGTTTTGTACTAAGTTTTTTGCACACCGTCACTTCGTCTTTAGGACAAGTGGAAGATTATTGGGGTTGATGCCTAATAGTAATCGTGTCCTGTAGTTTGTAAATCAAATGTATGAACACTTGTGTTTTAATAATATGATATTTACTTCACATCTTGTATTTTGCTCAGTTATTTGTTTTATTTACTTTATCACAACCAATTAACAATAAATCCCTGGTTATCTGTATGTGAACTCAAGCATGTATATGGTGACATACAAATGGATTCATGTCTTGAGTGATAACCAAAATGGTCTGTATATATGGATATAGAGGAGAAAACTTTATCCTGGTAATGCTACGGACGCGGCCGCTCTTGTGGATTGGTCACAAGTGTGTGACTTGTCACAGATGGTTCTGATCTTGATCATTTGTGTTGGGGACATGTGCGAGCGGAGGCATCCTAATACAAAGAGTTTGTATAAGACTCTGACACGAGAGTGTTAACATCTCGTTATATACAAACGTTCATGATAGATAACTTCACTTCACTAGATGACCATAGGTACATAACCTCAATCACTAAGTGAGTTGGGAATTCCTGCCATTGAGGCAGTCCTTTGATATTTGTATGGTGTGAGTGGCTAGTTGCGATTCAAAACCTACATTTGGGATTCGCTATTGGGAGCTGAAAACTCAATTAAACAAAGATGGAATTCACTCATTCCCAGAGGCAAGGTAAGTAGATAGATGGCTCCTAAAGGTGATTCGTGGCATTGTAACGATGTGCGGACAACACACTTCTCTTGCCCGAAAGGTGTTTCACACTAGTTGGACTATGTTGTATTGTTCATTAGAACGAATCATGTACTTAAGAGAGTGAGATGTAACATATAAGGCAAAACGGTAAATTGGTTCAGTTGTATCTTACAAAACATGTGAAGGTTATAGTAGTCATGATTGTTAATCCGATGGACACAGAATATAATCTGTGGTAAGAAGATGTTCAAGCTGTTGGTCTTTATGGATCACTGACAGATAACTGATGGTGGATCGTGGGCTAAGAGTTTAGTCAACTATTCAGTACAGTTGGAGCTTCGAGGCCATAGGTCCATTAGGTCACTAGGTAGCTTTGGATTAAGGTCGAGAACCAGTGTGTTGGCTTATTTGATATGTTTCAATTGAAAATAGGAAGTTCGATTATATTGATTAATGGAGTGGTTAAATTATATATGATATAATTGCTAATGTATAGAGATAAACATTAAGTTGAGGAAATTAGATTGTAAATATGAAATTTTAATTCAAGTATGAGGAGAAAATACTATAGTGGATATGTGATATCAAACTATAGGATATAAATATAATATGATTATATTAATTAATTAATTAAATGATAATTAACTAATCTGTCCCCGTTCGAATGTGGGAAGTGGGTTGTGGTTGTTATGGTAACCAGCGGGTTAAAAATGAAAATAGTTTTCATTTTTCAATAGTGTGCATTCATATTTTCGTCCGTACCCAAAAGAATTCATGAAAACGATCACGAGAGCCTATACGATAAAAGCTCGTCCGCCTAAACAATCGTCTACCTCATGATTTCTCAAAACGATTGTATACGTTTTTCCTAAATGATCGTTCAGCCTTTCTTACACGATCATGTAGCTTTACTATATGATAAGTACTTCCGCTATACGATAGTACAGTGTTATCTCCCACTTGCTTATCGTCTACACGACACGTTGTCCTCCGTCCTCTACCAAACTCACCAAAGCCCACTCTTTGGGTTTTCACTCCGAGGATACCTGGGTTTCACTGGTGGTGGTGTCGTCCCCACTGCAGTGTTCGTGTTTTTACTGATCGTGATATTGCAGTCGACATATAGTCGGATATTGGTAGATCCGTTGGAGCGTTTCCACTGCTTAGGGTTTAGACGTGCGAAAAGAGTCTTCAACTGGTATGAATCCTTTCTTTGTTATTTATTGTGTTTTGAGCATGCTGATAATTAGGTTTAATATGCATAACTGTTTATGTTGAATGTATATCTTTTGTGTTTCGGTCACTGTGAAATTGGAGCGATCTGAACACGCTCATGGAACTCTCGGAATGAGATCCTTCAATAAATGGATCTACAAGCGCAAATAGGGTTCTGATGGGAAGGTGCAAACCTTCAAGGCTCGACCTGTGGCAAAGGGTTATACCCAGGTGGAGGGAGTCGACTATGAGGAGACTTTCTCACATGTTGCCATGTTAAAGTCGATTCGCATCCTCATGTCTATTGCAACTTATTATAATTATGAGATTTGGCAAATGGACATCAAGACAACTTTTCTAAATGGCAATCTTGAGGAGACCATTTACATGGTGTAACCAGAAGAATTCATTGCCTATGGTCAAGAGCAAAAAGTTTGCAAACTGAATAGGTCCATTTATGGGCTGAACAAGCGTCTCAATCTTGGAATATTTAGTTTGATGTTGCGATCAATTCGTATGGCTTTGACCAAAGCATTGATGAATCTTGTGTTTACAAAAAGATAGTCAATAGTTCAGTAGTTTTCTTAGTATTATATGTAGACGATATACTACTCATTGGGAATGATATAGGTCTACTGACTACAGTTAAGAACTGGCTAGCGACCCAATTCCAAATGAAATATTTGGGAAAGGCTCAGTTTTTTCTGGGTATACAGATCATTCGAGATCATAAGAACGAAATGATAGCATTGTCTCAGGCATCATATATTGACAAAATCTTGCTCAAGTTCTCGATGCAGAACTCTAAAAGGGGCTTACTACTATTCAGGCATGGAATCACTTTATCTAAGGACATGTGTCTTAAAATGCCTCAAGAAGTTGAGGACATGAGATGGGTCCCATATACATCTGCCGTTGGCAGTTTAATGTATGTGATACTCTGTACTAGGCCAGACATCTGCTATGCTGTGGGAATAGTCAGTAGGTATCAGTTTAACCCAGGCCAGGGTCATTAGACCGCAGTTAAGAATATCCTCAAGTATCTTTGGAGAACGAGGGAGTACATCCTCGTGTATGGGTCTAAGGATTTGATCCTATGGATACAAACGGATTCTAACTTTCAGACTGATAAAGACTCTCAGAAGTCCACTTCAGGGTCAGTATTACTCTTAACGGCGGAGCTTGTAATGTGGCGAGCATAAGCAGCGTGCATCGCCGACTTCGCGATGAAGCTAAGTACGTAGCGCTTTGTGAAGTTGCTAAAGAGGTCGTCAGCTCAGAAAGTTCTTGACAGAGCTGGAAGTTGTTCCAAGATATGTCCAAGCCCATACCCTATTGTGCAATAATGGTGCTATGGCGAACTCCAAGGAGCCCAGTAGTCAACAAGCGCGACAAACACATAGATCGAAAGTATCATCTGATCCACAAGATAGTGCATCGAGGAGACGTGATCATCACGAAGAATCGCCTCGGGAGCAAAACTTTACTGATTCGTTTTACGGAAGGCTCTCACGAATCAATGTTTTAGGGTCATCTTCAGGAGTATGGATCTATGGGACTGCCCATGGCTGGACTAAGGCAAGTGGAGATTTTGTTGCATTGGGTTTTTATGCCCTAGTTTATTGTTTTGTACCTGTTTGTTTGTACTTCCCACTTCACTTTAGGACAAAGATTGTTGGGATTTGTGCCCTAAATCTCGTGTCTTATAGTTTGTAAACAACTTGTAAGAAACTTGTGATGTAGAATATATATGATATTTACTTCACTTCTTGACTTTGCATATTTAGATGTTTTTATTTTAACAGAAACCAATAAACATAATATTCTTTGGTTGTCTTTATGTAACTTAAGCATGTATGATAGTGACATAAAGTGGATCATGTCTTAAGTGACAACCAAAATAGTCTGTAGTATATGGATATAGGAGAAAAAGCTTATCCTGGTAACACTACGAACGCGACTCACTTTGTGGAATTGTTACAAATGTTTGTGACTTATTACAGATGGTCTGATCCTGATCGTGGCGTGTAATGGACATGCGAGTGGGCGTCCTATACAAAGAGTTTGTATAAAACCTAACTCGAAGTGTTAATGTTCTTGTCATTATAATCCGTTTATGAATTGAGACTTCATTTCACTAGGATGACCATAGGTAACATGACCTCAATCCTTAGTGAGTTGGGAACTCCTGCCATTGAGGGCGGTCCTTTGATTTGTATGGGTGTGAGTGGCCAGGTAGCCGATTCAAACCTACCATTTTGGGGATTCGTCTGATTTGGGAGCTGGGAACTCAGCTACACAAGATGGAATTCACTCATTCCCCGAGGCAAGGGTAAGTAGATAGATGGCTCCTTTAAGGGCTGATTCCAGGGATTGAACGATGTGGCACCACACACCTTCTCTTGGCCCGAGAGCTGTTGACACATAGTTGGACTATGTTGTATTGTTCATTAGAGGAATCAGTAGTACTTAAGGAGTGGGATGTAACTACAGGGGCAAAACGGTAAATTGGTCCAGTTATACTTACGAGCATCTGTGAAGGGTCATCGTACTCATGATTGTATATCCGATGGACACAGAAATATATCTATGTTTAGAAGAGTTCAGTTGTTGGTCTTTAGTGGAATGCCTGACAGTTAACGGATGGTGGATCTCGTGGCTAAAGAGTTTAGTCAGTTATTCACGAACCGTTGGAGCTTCAAGCCACAAGTCCATTAGGTCCCCTGGGTAGCTTGGATAAAGTCGAGAATCAGTGTTTTGGTTAATTTGAAATGTTCAAATTGATAAGAGGAAGTTTGATTATATATGATATAATTGAACTGGTTAATTATATATGATATAATTGGCTAAATGTATGAGATACATTATTTTGGTGGAAATTAGATATAAATATGATTTATATCAAGTAGAGGAGAAATTACTATAGTGGATATGTGATATCAAACTATAGGGTAAAAATATAATATGATTATATTTATTAATAATTTCATTGGTTAATTATATGATAATTAACCTAAAAACTCTCTTGGACGTGCGTTAATGGGAAAACCGCGTCAGTTATTGTAATCGAAGAATAAAAATGAAATTTTGTTTCATTTTGTAAAGTTCGAAAAAAGATGGAAGCTTTTGCGTTGGTGTGGAAACGTAAACAATCGCTTAAGTCGAGAGCCTATGCGATAGTCGCTCAGCACCTAAACGATCGCACATTAGTTCCTAAATGATCGGTTAGATTTCCTAAATGCTCGTATAGTGCATCGTGTTTGCTAAACGATCGCCTACCTTTTTCTAAACGATCATTCAGTAAAACCTACACTATCGTGTAGTTTCTTCTAAGCAATAAGCATCTAGCTATGTGATAGCTTCCTATTTTCTCCCACTTGCTTATCATCTACATGATCAGTTCTTCCTCCTACCTCTACCAAACTCACCAAAGACCACACTTTGGGTTCTCACTCTGAGAATACAAAGGGCTCATTTCTGGTGGTGTCGTCCCCGCTGCGTTCATTTGTTTGCGATTGTTCATGTTGCTGCAGCCAACGCATGTGTTGGCCGTTTGTTGATCAGGTAGAGGTCATCCACTGCGTTGAGTTCCAAAGCTTGAAGAACGTCTTCAACTGGTATGAGAACTCTTTCCCTTACATTTAAGTGTTTAAAGTATACGTTTATTATTGTATATTACATAACTATATGTTTGAATGTATTTGATGTATTTCGATCACGGTGAAATTGGAGAGATCCGACGGCGCTCATGGATGCTCTTCATTAAGAGATCATTCACGATAGTGCCTGCACGATTGCTTACCTATACAATATTACTAAGCGACCGCTTACCGATTACACCCTAGCGCGTTATTTACTAAACGATCGTTTACCTTTTCCTAGGCGATCGTTTAGCTCCCAATATTTACTAAACGATCATATAGACGATCATTTAGTTTTTCCTACGCGATCGTTACCCTTTTCCTAGACGATCGTTTAGACGATCACTTACCTTTTTCCTACACGAACGTATACTTCACCTAAACGATCAAGCATCTTGTCTATACAATAGACGAGCTCATCTCCCACTTGCTTGATTGTTGTGTACGATCTCTCTTCCTCTTCCCTTCTACCAAATCCGAACAAAGCCCACACTTTGGATTCTCACTCCAAGAATACTAAGGGTTTTGAGTAGTGGTGTCATCTCTGTTTCCTTCTGTTCGTGTGGAGACTATTCGAGGTAGACGATTGGTTTTAGATTTGCTGTGAAGAAGAAGTCTTCAACTAGTATGATCTCTCGATCTCTTTAGCATTATGAATGCATTTTAGTATGTTTGAATGTACATGTGGTAATTCTGTCACAATGAATTGGAAAGATCTGCTTCCGCTCATAGGTGCTCATGAATTGGAATCACCCCTACTTGGGAACCTACCTGGAAAGGTGTTTTAGATAGATTTGATGTATGCATGTAAGTTAAGGCCAGTCCATTAAAGAGTTTAATGTGACTACTTAGACTTGTTTTTAATTTCAAAGACAAAAGTTGTTTTTTAGCAAACTTAATAAATGACTTAGATTATAATCAGTAGCCAGGTAGTCTAGGTTAATAAACCCCTAGGTAGAACATTCAATGGGAAGGACTTAGGGCATTTGATGCTTTCTTTACACCTCTCGCGTTTCTCCCTCATAGTCTACACCGTGAGATCTATCCTCGACCTCGTGACACTCTGGGAGTGTCCCCCTACAGGATGGTGTTTGGGCAGATCAATATCAAGGTGGATGGAGAGAATGTTCATTGTAAGTGGGAGCAAGAAATGCAACAGCATATCCCACGGTCTCTCTCGTTAGATTGAATAAAGTTTCTGTGCATCGCCTCATGGGCACCCTAGGTGTGTCCCCCTATAGGATGGTTGTTTTGCGCGTTTCTTTATTTTATCTCCTGTAAGAGGATAAGGTTACTTAGTCTCTTGTCCTAATCTGCTTTTTCCCTACGGTGGGCGCATTAGGGCGGGACTCTGGGGCCGAAAACGAATGGTTACACTTACACGAGATTGTTAAGGGTTAACAGTTCTGGATCGAACAAATGGTGGCTATTAGGTTCAGTTCCAAGATTTGGTTCTGTCTAATTGTTGAGAATGTCTAATCCCAGTGAAGGGGCATCTGATCACCCCACCGGTGACGTTTGTCCTGACTCGTTGGGGCATCATTGCAAAGTAGAAGTCTTATCACTTAAGGTACTTAGAATCTGTTTTGCTAAAATTAATTGGTTAAAAAATATGGCTTTTACAAAGTCTTATAAAAAGTTATTCGTTCTTTCAGCAATGATTTTTAATGGCTACAGCCACTATCAGTTTACTTAGCACCGAAAAGTTGAATGGCCAAAACTATTCAAGTTGGAAACATATGCTCACGACGGTATATATTCTGAACAGTTACCTCAATCCATTTAGGGGTATACAGTACAAACTGCGATATATATTATGAACGTGGTTCCCCAAAAAATTGTTTCTAAAACACCGTATGAGTTGTGGAAAGGACATAAAGGTAGTTTACATTACTTTCAGGTCTGGGGATGTCTGGCACACGTGTTGGTACAAAATCCTAAGAAATTGGAACAACGTTCAAAATTATGCCTCTTTGTTGGATACCGAAAAGAAACAAAAGGTGGATTGTTTTATGATCCTCAAGAAGATAAAGTATATGTTTCGAAAAATGCTATATTCTTGGAAGAAGATCATATTAGAAGTCATCAACCTCACAGTAAACTAATATTGAAAGAAATGACCAAAGATACTACAGATAAATCAACAAAAGTTGTTGATGAAGTTGGTCCATCAACAACGGTTTTTACCTCATCACATTCTTCTCAAGAGTTGAGAATGCCTTGATGTAATGGGAGGATTGTTCATTAAACTAAATGCTACATGGGTTTAATAGAAACTCAAGACATAAGACTTGATGATGGTCTAGAGGATCCATTGACCTATAAACAAGCAATGGAAAATGTTGATAGGAAACAATGGATAAAAGCCATGGACGTAGAAATGGAGTCCATGTACTTCAATTATGTCTAGGATCTTGTATATCAACAACATGAGGTTAAGCCTATAAGTTGTAAATGGATCTACAAGAGAAAAAGAGACCAAACTGGTAAGGTGCAAACCTATAAAGCCAGACTTGTGGCAAAAGGTTTTACCTAAAGGGAGGGGGTTAATTATGAAGAAATCTTCTCTTCTGTTGCCATGATAAAATGAATAAGAATACTTTTATCCATTGCCACATATTATGACTATGAAATATGACAAATGGATGTCAAGACAGCTTTTTTGAATGGCCATCTTGATGAAAGTATTTTTATGTCTCAACTAGAAGGGTTCATTAAACGGGGTCAAGAACAAAAGGTTTGTAAGCTTAAGAGATCCATTTATGGGTTGAAGCAAGCTTCTAGATCCTGGAATATAAGATTTGACATTGCGATCAAATCTTATATCTTTGAACAAAATATTGACGAACCTTGTGTATATAAGGTCAACAAAATTGTAGCATTCTTGGTACTTTATGTTAATGATATCTTGCTCATTGGGAATGAGACAAGTTACCTTGCTGATGTAAAGAGATGGTTAGCAACACAGTTCCAAATGAAAGATTTGGGAAATGCTCAATATGTTCTTGGGATTTAGATTTTTTGAAATCAAAAGAATAGAACCTTAACACTGTCTCAAGCATCTTATATTGACAAAATGTTGTCAAGATATAACATGCAAAATTCCAAAAAAGGTATTTACCTTTTAGACATGGAATTCATCTATCAAAGGAATAGTGTCCTAAGACACCTTAAGAAATTGAGGAAATGAAAAGAATTCAATATGCATCAGCAGTTGGGAGTCTAATGTACGCTATGTTGTGTACATGTCTTGACATATGCTTTGCAGTTGGAATCGTCAGCAGGTTCCAATCTAACTCAGGATACACTCATTGCACAGCTTTCAAAAACATCCTCAAGTATCTCAGGAGAACGAGGAACTACACACTTGTGTATGGACCTAAGGATTTGATCCTTACAACATACACTGATTCTGATTTTCAGACTGACGTAGATTCTAGAAAATCTACCTCATGATCAATTTTCACTCTTAACGGAGGAGCTATAGTATGAAGAAGCATTAAACAAAGTTGTATAGTTGATTCCATGATGGAAGCAGAATATGTAGCTGCATGCGAAACAGCTAAAAAAGCAGTGTGGCTACGCAAGTTCCTAACAGATTTAAAAGTAGTTCCAAATATGCACTTGCCCATTACTCTGTATTGTGACAACAATGGTGTAGTTGCTAATTCCAAGGAACCTAGGAGTCACAAACGTGGAAAACATATCGAAAGAAAGTATCATCTCATCAGAGAGATCGTACACCGAAGAGATGTGATAGTCACACATCCTTTTACGAAGGTCGTCTTGGCTAAAGTGTTTGAGGAAAATCTAGTTGGACTAGGACTACGAGCATCATAATCTAGCAAGTGGGAGAATGTCAAAGGATATTTCCGATGCCCTAGTTTATTATATTTCTCTCTTACTTTATTTTTCAACATTGTAAACATTATATATTTATATGTTTGTCTCACTGGAGTGTTAGTCCAAGTAGGAGATTGTTGGGAATATCCTAAACTCGCAGTTCGTAAATGTTGTGAACATATTCTATTTATCAGTAAAAATATTGTTGAGTATTTTATTCAATAAATTACTATTAATATTGCATCCTTTTATTAAAACCCAATCAACTAATCCATGGCTATAACATGAATACTTTAACTTTATGTGGTGTCATAAGATAGGATCAAGTTCTAGTATGTAGCCAAAATGGTCTATAAGTATACGGATGAGATTGAGTACCTCATCCTGGTGACACTATTGGATGCGGCCCATTTTGTATACTAATATAGATGATGTGATCCAAAAATCATTCATGTGGAGACATGTGAGTGAGGGCATCCTGTGCAATGAGTTTGCAGTCATTTTTCTTTATAACAATCGTTTACTAATAAAACTGACTATCTCAAACTCAATGACCTAGGGTAACTCGATCTCAATCCTGAGCTGACTATGAACTCCTGTTTATTCAGGATTATCTTTTGATCTGCAGGTGAGAGTAGTCCAATAGCATTGCTTAATAAGCCTCCCTTTTTGGAGATAAGACCGAATAGATAGTTGAAGACATAGCTTTACAATATGGAACTCATTCCTACCCGATTTAGGGTTAGCAAATGGGTTGTTCTCTTAAGCGTTGATGCCTTGTCTTGAACAAATGGGGGCTCGCCCTCTCATAATGATTTATAAGCTGGACTATAAATCAACTGTTCAATGAGGGATCAGTGGGAGTTTAAAGAGCAAGATGTAGTTACAGGGATAAAACGGTAATCTTTGACCTAGCTGTAAATATGAACGACCTGTGAAGGATTGACTTACCGATTATGGTTAAGGCGGACAGAAATATATCTACAGTGAGGAGAGTACAACTATCGAGGTATAGTGGAATGTCTTGTTAGTTAACGAATAGTGATTAATTCGGTTTAAAGAGTTTAACCAATTAATTACAAATCATAGGAGCTCATGATCTGTAGGTCCATAAGGTTCTTCTACTAGCTCGTAATTTGGATTAGTAAATTGAGTAATCTTGATGAGATTTGAAATTAAGGTTTAGAATTTGAAATGTTCAAATTCAATTAGGCTTTCAATTAATTGTATTCGATACAATTAAAATGCTTAATTTTATTGAAATTAAACGAAATTGGAGAAACAATTAATATTTAAATTATGATTTAAATATTAATTACATGAAATTAAATTAATTATAGTGAAATTGGTATTTAATTAATTTAATCTTAGATATTAAATTAACAAAATTAATTAAAAAGTTCAATTAATTAGTTTTATTTAAAATTAATTAATTGAATTGATTTCTTATAAAACTAATAAAACAAATAAATTAGTTTATTTGTAAAATTGATTTTAGAAATCAATTTTTGAAAAAAAAAATTTGGAAATACAAAATGGAGATTTCCAAAAGTTGGAAATCTCCGCTATGGTGCAAAGCACTTTATTCATCCAATTCCACTTAATCCATGAAGAGGGAGCTAGCCTTCATGCAATCTTTGATTTGCATGATGAAAGCTTTATAAATTAAGCGTTGGGCTAAATCATTAAGCTAAGCATTCATAACTTCTTCAAGAACTTTGCAAAATTCGAAACCCTCCAAACCCTCTTCATATCTTCATCAATCCAGCTCAATTTAGTGTTTCCACCACACAATTTGAAGGAACTCTAGAGGACCTTTGAGCTGAAGTGGATTATTCCAAACTCCATTGGGAAAGAAAACATACATTTACAATCATACAAAAACAATTATGCATTAAAGATAAATTACGGCATGTTTCTAATCTAAACAAAGGATAAAAAAGACAATACCTTTGAAGAACTCTTTCTTCACGTATTTCCCTCGATCAGTCATCAATGCGTCGAACAGCACGAACGCAACGAGCAACTGAAACTTCCTCGATCACAAGCGAGTAAAACTCGATCCTCGATCCTCGAATAGAACTAGACACCACCACAAGATTACCATGGTATTCTCAGTGTGAGAATCCAGGAGTTGTTGGCTCTGGCTGATTCTGGATTAAGGGAAGGATTGGAGTGAACGAGCAAATGATCGAGTAAACGATGATGCAATCGTGTAGAAGATAAAAGTCTATCGCATAGACTCGACGCTTGATCGTTTAGTTAAAAACACTATCGTATAGTGAACTCGATGCTCTATCGTTTAGTCTTGCGATTAGTAATCTGATTTTTTGTTTTCGTGTTATTGTATATTGAATTGAAAAACTGTTTTCATTTTATCCCACTTAGCCATAATAACTGTATAACCACCCACTAAGTTTGGCTATTGAGAAAAAGAAATATCAATTATCATATAATTAATAAATTATAAATTAATACAATAACTAACTTATCATATTATACTTATAACCTATAGTTTTAATATTGCATCGTATACAATACATAAACCATACTTCTTTTTCTCTTTTTATGGCATTTAATATAAATCATATTTATATTCATTCCTCAAATCAAATAATAATGTATCAAATACATCATATCAATTATATCATATATAATTGAATTAATTTAATTATATCATATATAATTGAATTAATTTAATTATATCATATATAATCAAATTCTCTCTTGTTAATTTGAACATTTCAAACTAACCCAAAAACTGATTCTCAACTTGAATCCATTGAGCTACCAAGTGTTGGATTTTATGTCCTAAAACTCGTAGTTTGTAAATTAATAAACATATTCTGTTTTGTTTTTCGATAAAGTTGTTATTGAAATTGTAATCTTGAATCCAATAAACTAAGGTCCTGAGGCTATTTAATGTAGTTTGAAATTTATGTAGTGACATAAAGGTGGATCAAGTTCAAATATATAGCCAAAATGGTCTATAGTATATGAATAAGGTTGGGCACCTTGTTCTGGGGCACTATGGATGCGGCCTACTTTGTAGTTAGTAAAACGATGGATCCTGAATCATTCATATAGAGATATGTGAGTGGGGGCATCCTATGCAATGAATTTGCAATAAGACTGAAAAATGAAATAGTCACTTTTTTACGTTATAGATGCCGTTTTTATGTATAAATCTGACTATTTCGTTAATTGATGACCTAGGTAACTTAATCTTAATCCTGAGCTAACTATGAACTCCTGTTCACTCGGAATTATCCTTAGATCTGCATAAGTGAGGGCAGCTCATCATCGCTGGCCCAATAAACCTCCCATTTCAAGGGTAAGATCAGGTGGATAGCTGGGAACATAGGGTGCAAGACGGAATTCACTCCTACCCGTTATAGGGATAGTAGATAGGTTGTTCCCTTTAGTACTGAATCTAGGTCTTGAAAAAGCGACCCCACCCTCTCTTTGGCCCGAGAGGGATTCGGTTTATAGGTTAGACCTTAAATCAATTATTCATTAGAGGATCAGTAGAACTTAAGGAATAAGATGTAGTCTTGGGGGTAAAACGGTTTTATGACCCAGCTGATATTACGAACAACTTGTGAAGGATTAGCTTACTAATCATGGTTATATCAAATGGACATAAATATATCTATAGTGAGGGGAGTGCAACTACAGGACTATAGTGGAATGACCAGTTAGTTAATGAATGTTGATTAGCTCCGTCTAAAGAGTTTAGCTAGCTAATCTCAAATCGTTGGAGCCCATAATCTATAGGTTCATTAGGGTCCCCTACTAGCTCATATGGAATAAACTTAGAATAGTATGATAGAATAATTCGAATTGTTCGAAATAGATGAAGAGAGACAAACCGACATATGTGATATAGTGGTCGGTTTTTCAGTTTAGAGATATGCTTTAATATTTAAATGTGATTTAAATATCAAGAATATGAATACGTTCATATTCGAAAGCTCGGAAATAATGGAAATGGTCAAAGATGTAAAAAGTCAAAGAATTGACATTTGACTTTGAAAAGTCAAACTTTGACTGATCTTATATTCAAATGTGATTTGAATTTCGAGAAAATGAATGTGGATTCATGCTCGGGAGGTCAAAATTAGTCAACACGGAAAAACAAATCATAAAAAGTCAAAATGCTGACTTTTTGGTCAAAGTTTGAATTTGATAAAATGACTATTTTGCCCTTTGACTAAAGTTAGTGGAAAAATCCATACTTTTGTTGGATAATTCATCTAACAAAATAGTGGGCTAGGTGTTGGCTTATAGTGAAGACATTAAGCCCACTTAGATAGTGGATTCTAGGTGTTGGGTTTTTATGGATTTGTTTCATACAAATGTTGCATGGTTTTTTCTATAAAATGGGCTTTTGAATTTGGATTAAAGACTTTTGCCATTTTTTGCCAAAATAATTTTCAAAATTTGGGCTGGAAAAAAACTTTTTTCTCTGAGTGAAGTTCAAAAGAGAAAACCCAAACCAACAGAAAATCCATTTCTTTTTCCATCTCTTTCTTTCTCTCGGTTTTCTTCATCCATCGAGTCCCACAACCCGGTTCTGAGTTTAGAGGATAGTAGGTCAACTCTAGTAGTGGTCCGAAAGAGTTCGGATCGAGATTCAGCGAGGAAAAGCGGGTTTTGGGAGTTTCAAAGGTAATTTTTAATTACTGTTTTTTCCTTCAATTGCATGCTTTTTTCCTTTAAATTAAAAGCAATTAGAGTGTAATTAGATCCTTATTTTGCTGCGTATATCTCATGTTCCATCATGTGGTATCAAAGCATGCTTTAATTACACTCAATTGCTTTTGGTGGGTTTTTTTTCTTTTCTATTCAAAGGTTGAATGAAATATAGACTAAAGTGGATTTATTATGATTTTGGCATTGTTTCTCTTTAAATTTCTTGTGGAAATTTGTAATAGCTCACATGTTTATGAGCATTAATGTGTGAAAAAGGGTCTTTGAATTTGTTAGAGTCATTAGAGTTGAAATTAGGCTGTAATTTCTTGATTCCAAGAGAGAAGATAGTAGCAAAATTGAAGAAATTTTGGCTCACAGACCCGAATTAGCCCTAGACCCTAGAGTATGCTCCTAGACCCGACCTGCCAGCCCGAGCACTCCGACTCGGTTTCTCGCACGCACACCTGCCCCCCCGGATCTGACCCACCGCCCGTGCGCCTCCCGCCTGCTCGCGACCCGTGATTTCCATTTGCCCGACCCGCCTGCGCTTCCGTTCACTGCACCAGCGCGTATTGACCAGCCGGTCTAGACGGTCTGGACTAGTCCGTTTGACCTGGTTGAGTCGGTTTGATTGGTTCAACTTGGTTTTTGGAGTTTTTGGGCCGGTTCGAGTGGTTTCTGAGTGGTTCCAAATGGTTCAAAGTGTTTGAAGCCGGTTCCAGGAAGTGGGTTGCTGATTTATGTAATAAATTTGTTATTTGTTTGTTTTTTATGCCAAAATTGGTCCACTTTAGTGTTGTTTACATATTATGCATGTGATGTATAATGCTGTATGATTATGTGTGCATATAGTATGCCATATAGTTTTAAAATCCCACCATAGGAAAAGCATGTGACATGCATTTGTTATATCTTATAAGTGTTATAAAATATATACTATGCATGCTTAGTTTTAATATAAGTGTTATATTAAAGCATATTTCTTTGAAGGAAGAATGTTATAGATGAATGCTCTAGGGCTATAATTGTTATAATGTATTTTATAATTGTTATAAAATAACTTAGACTTCTAAAATCTATAATACAAATAAGATGCATGCTCGTTTAAGGTTAACCATCAAGCAATCCCAATTTTTATAGAAAATAGGTCGATATCTTGTAAAACCAAAGTTACAAGAAAACTCACCCGACAAGATCTTGGCAAAAAGTCAGATAAAATGACTAAGGTTGAAGGTTTTTAAATTGACGGTTCACGGAACACCTACTACCTGGAGATCGAGCCGGCGTCTGAGTTAAGTTAAATCGATTTTATGAGCATCCGTGAGCGATGTGAAGTAATAAAATTTGTTTATCACCTAGACATCGTAGGTTAAAAATCAAGTATAAAAGTTATACTCGGATGAATCACCTAGACTTAGGATATGTTTAGTTAACCGAAATGTATCGCTAAGTCTTTTATATCCTAACCATCTAGAAAACTTCAACTGGAGAGAAGTAATGTACTTTTAGCTCTAGCATCCCTAAGAGTTCACACCATGAGATTCATACTTGGCTTTGGGCCACCCTAGGAGTGGACTCCATTCGGAGAGTGTTTGCATGAGTCAATACCAAGGTGAATAGGGGAAGTTGTTCATAGTAAGTGGGAGAAGGAAGTGTGTCAACACATCCTACGGTCTCTTCTATTAGATCAC
>NC_052349.1:82449991-82458443 GCF_009727055.1 Benincasa hispida | reverse complement strand
TGAGATGGAATTTAATATCTAACACATGTATATTGGAACAAATGTATAAAATATCTTTTGAAGTTAATGAAGCGTTCATTTTTAGAAAAGGTATTCAAATTTGTTCTGCTATACTTGAAAACAACTTATATAAGTTAAGACCAACTAAAGAAAAATTTGTCTTAAATACTAAGATGATTAGAACAACCGAAACTCAGAATAAAAGACAAAAAGTTTCTTCTAATGCCTATCTATGGCACCTAAGACTTGACCACATAAATCTCAAAAGGATTGAGATATTGGTTAAGAATGGACTCCTAAATCAGTTAGAAGACAATTATTTACCTCCATGTGAGTCTTGTCTTGAGGGAAAAATGACAAAGAGATCTTTTACTAGAAAATGTCTCAGAGCCACAATACCCTTATAGCTCGTACATTCGAACCTCTATGGATCGATGAATGTTAAAGCTCGAGGTGGGTATGAATATTTCATCAGTTTTATTGATGATTATTCAAGGTATAGTCATATTTACCTAATGCATCACAAGTCTAATTCTTTTGAAAAGTTCAAGGAATATAAGGCTGAGGTTGAGAACCAGTTAGGTAAAACAATTAAGACACTACAATCAGATCGAGGTGGGGAGTACATGGACTTAAGATTCAAGGACTATATGATAGAACACAAAATCAAGTCACAACTCTTTGCACCTAATATGCCACAGCAGAATGGTGTATCTAAAAGAAGAAACAGAACCTTGTTGGATATGGTTTGCTCAATGATGAGCCTTGTTAAGTTACCTGATTCCTTTAGGGGACATGCATTAGAGACTGCTATCTATATTTTGAATAACGTTCCCTCTAAAAGTATTTCAGAAACACCTTATGAGCTATGGAAAGGGTGTAAAGGCAGTTTACATCACTTTAGGATTTGGGGATGCCCGGCACACATGTTGGTGCAAAATCCTAAAAAATTAGAACGTTGTTCAAAACTATGCCTATTTGTAGGTTATCCAAAAGAAACAAAAGGTGGTCTATTTTACGATCCTCAAGAGAATAAGGTATTTGTATCGACAAATGCCACATTCTTAGAGGAAGACCATATAAGAAGTCATCAACCTCGCATTAGACTAGTATTGAATGAAATTTCCAAAGACGCTACAAATAGAGCTAGTTCATCTACTAAAGTAGTAGATAAAACTAGTATATCTGGTAAGTCACATCCTTCTCAAGAGTTGAGAATGCCTCGACGTAGTGGGAAGGTTGTTCATCAGCCTGACCGTTACTTAGGTTTAACAGAAACATAAGTCTTCATATCTGATGACGGCATAGAGGATCAATCAACCTATAAACAGACGCTGAAAGATATGAACCGTGATCAGTGGGCCAAAGCCATGGACCTCGAAATGGGGTCTATGTATTTCAATTATGTCTGGGAACCTGTAGATCAACCAAATGATGTAAAACCATTTGGTTGTAAGTGGATCTACAAGAGAAAACGAGACCAAGCTGGTAAAGTACAGACTTTTAAGCCTCGACTTGTGGCAAAGGGTTATACCCAGAGAGAGGGAGTGGACTATGAAGAAACTTTCTCTCCCGTTGCCATGCTTAAGTTTATTATAATACTCTTATTCATTGCCACCTTTTATGACTATGAAATTTGATAGATGGATGTCAAGACAGCCTTTCTAAACGGCGATCTTGAGGAGAGTATCTATATGGCCCAACCAGAGGGGTTTATTGCACAGGGTCAAGAACAAAAGGTTTGTAAGCTTCAAAAATCCATTTATGGGTTGAAACAAGCTTCTAGATCTTGGAATATAAGATTTGATACTGCGATCAAATCTTATGGCTTTGTACAGAATATTGACGAGCCTTGTGTTTACAAGAAGATCGTCAATATTTTTTTATATTAAAATTAGATGTATACATAATAAATGGTATAGCGTTTAGTTATATTAACTATTATTTTTATACTGTGTTTTGTAGAGTAAATAATTAGACAAGTATGTCTTGATGTTGTGTTATTCAAAACTTAATGAAGCATCAGTATCAATCTAATTATTAGTATTCTTAGACTGTTATGATAGTAATAATTGGTAATCTTTCAAACTTTCAAATTTGTTAACTAGTGTTAAGTATGATTAATGAATTTATCACGACGATGTATATTGATTCAGCATTGACACCGAGTAAATTTATCTAATACTTTTTTTAATTTCTAAATCTTATAGGATCCGTTGCAATAATCGCATTTAAACACTTATGACTTGGAAAATCTTTTTTAGGAATATAAGGAGATTGACATAAATCTAATTTAACATCTATTAAGTATTTGCATACACGGACCACAATTACTACTGTATAACGAAATATAAGGTAATAATATAAATGACATTATTGTCACCAAAAATAAGACCGCCGAAATTCTAGGTTTAATATCGAGTATTTTTTAAACGGTGATTGATAGTTTATAATTCTTAGAATGAAACACTATCTATTCTCCATTCTACCTAACTTTCTTTAATTGAATCCAAAGATTTAAGTTTGATTCCTTATGTTTATAAATAGAATAAGACCCAGGAAATTGCAATAGACAGTTAATTCGTAACTATTTTAATCTATTAAGACATTATAAATCACTCACTTACCATTTGATTCCAATTAGGATTGATTGTTTTTTTATATGTTTAACAAAACCAATCTCTTAAAGTATATGCGTGGATGGAATTATTATGAATATATTGATTTCACATAATAGCATTAGTAACGCCGGAAAGTAACAAAGGAAGCCCTGAATTTGAAGTACATGTTTTTGGGATGGAATGATACCTGATAAGTGATTGACATCTGAACATTATTGCTACGTTAAGTAAGGGATACTAATTTCTAAAGGAATAAATCAAATATAACATAATTACATAGGAATATATATTTATAAGCGCACTACTTAAATCTGAGATATAAATTAATATATTACTCGAAAAAACTATAAAGTTTCAAGAATTAAGTTGAGTTGAAAATGATATACATAAAGTAACTGTCTCTAGCAGGAGCTAAGATAATGTATTTGTTTGAACTTATCAAGTTTGTAATTAAATTAAATTCCTACTGAACTTCAAGAGAATAAAGATCATTAACTCGAGCGTCTAGACATTAATTATACCTTAATCAAAGAATTTATCTAATACAAATGCCAATCTACATCAATATCAGTGTTCATTCTGAAAATGGAAGGAGCCTTGTAGTGTGAGAAAGTGGTGAAAGGCAAAATTGTAAATTGTCGACTCCAGACAATGGAAGCTTAAAAACGTAGCTGCTTGTGAAGTAGCAAAAGGAAAGCAGTAATGGTTGAGGAAATTCCTGACAAATTTGGGAAGTTGTTCCAAATATGCCATCTGCCTATCACCTATATTGGTGATAAATAAGTGGTGCAGTTGCAAAATTCAAGAGAACCTTGAGAGAGCCACAAACATGGCACAGCAATATTGAGCAGCAAATACCATCTGGATCCGAAAATTGTACATCGTGGAGATTTAGTAACCGTCAGATATCGTCTGAGCAAGAAAATTGTGATTGCTTTTGTACAAAGCCATCACGGCTAAAGTGTTTGAAGTCAACCTACAAATCAAGATATCGTACAAAGTTTGTAAACAGGAACAAGTGGAGTATCTAATGCCCTATATTTATTATATTACATATAGAACTTTTGGGTAATATGCCCTAGTTTATATGTATTCATAATGTTATGGTATTCATATGTTATATTGTATCTCAATATGTTCTCACTTAAATTCAAACAATTGTGATAACTCCACTGGATTTTAGTCCAAGTGGGGACTTTTGTGGATTTTATGTCCTAAAACTGTAGTTGTAAATTAATAAACATATTATTTTTGGTTTTCGAAATAAGTTGTATGAAATTGTAATCTTGAAATCGGCAATATATCTAGGTCTGAGGATATCTAATGTAGTTTGAATTGTAGTGACATAAAGTGGAATCAAGTTCAAAATATATAGCAAAATGGTCTATAGTATATGAATAAGTTTGGAGCACCTTGTTGGGGACACTATGGATTCGACACACGTTGTAGTTAGTAACAAACGCATGTGATCCTGAATCGGTTCATCCATAGAGATATGTGAGTGGGGGCCATCCTATGCCAATGAGTTTGCATAAGACTGAGACCATGAACATAGTCACTTTTTACGTTTAAGAATGTCATCTTTATGTATATAATACTGACTATTTCGTTAATTGATGACCAGTTGGTAAAATTTAATCTTAATTCCTGAGCTAACATGAAACTGTCCTGATCACTCAGAATATCCTTAGATCTGCATAGGTTAGGGCAACTCAGCAATCGCTGGCCCAATAAGCCTCCACCATTTCAACGCGCGTACAATCAGGTGGCACTCGACTGGAACCATAAGGGTGCAAGACGGAAATTCATCCTACCCGTTATATGGGAATATGTAATAGGTTTTTCCCCTTTATTATGAATCTAGGTTTGAACTAAAGGGCCCCACCCTACTCCTTGGCCTGAGAGGGAATTCGTTTTTAGGTTGGATCTTAAACCATATGTTCATTAGATGGATCAGTGGAACTTAAGGGAATAGAATGTAGTCTTGGGGTAAACAGTTTTTATGACCCAGCCGAATTGAGAACAACTTGTGAAGGATTAGCTTATAATCATTGTTATACAATGGATCAACAAATATATCTATAGTAGGGAGTGCAACTACGGGACTATAAAGTGGAATGACCTATTAGTTAATGAATGTGTTTAGGCTCCGTCTAAAAGTTATAGCTAGCTATCTCAGATCGTTGGAGCCCATATCTACTAGGTTCATTAGTTCCCTACTAAGCTCATATGAATAAACTTAGAACAGTATATAGAATAATTCGAATTGTTCGAATTAGGTGAAGAGAGAAAACCTAACAAGTAATTGAATAGTGGTCGGTTTTTCAGTTAAAGATATAGCTTTAATAATTAAATGTGAATTTAAAAATCAAGAATAGGAATGACGTTCATATTTGGATCAGCTCGAAAATAAATAGAAATGGTCAAAGATTAAAAAGTCAAAGAGTTGACTTTTGACTTTTGGAAAAATCAAACTTTTGACTGATCGTTATATTCAAATTGAATTGTTGAATTTCGAGAAAATGAATGCGGATTTCATGCTCGGGAGGTCCAAAATTGTACACACAGAAAAATCATAAAAAGCAAAATGTTGACTTTTGGTCAAAGTTTGAACTTTGACAAATGATATTTTGCCTTTTGACTAAAGTTATGTGGAAAGAAGTCCAAACTTGCGTTGGATAATTCCACTAACACAAAATAGTGGGTTAGGATGTGGCTTTAGTGGAGACATTAAGCTACTTATATAGGATTTAGGTGTTGGGTTTTATGGAATTTGTTTCAATATAAATGTTTGCATGGTTTTTCTTATAACAATGGGCTTTTGAATTTGGATTAAAAACTTTGCCATATTTTTGCCAAACTATTTTCAAAATTTGGGCTGAAAAAAACTCTTTTCTTGAGTGAAGTTCAAAAAAGAAAACCCAAACGCAAAATGAAATCCATTTCTTTTCCATCTCTTGTCTCCTCTCAAATTTTCTTCTATCCATCGGTCCACAAACCGGTCTAATCCAGAGGATATTAGGTAAACTCTAGTGGTGTCCGAAAGAGTTCAAGGTCGAAGAATTCAGTAAGGAAGAAGCGGGTTTCGGGAGCTTCAAGGTAATTTTAATTACTGTTTTTTCCTTCAATTGCATGCTTTATATCCTTTAAATTAAAAGCAAATTTTAGAGTTAATTAGATTCTATATTCCGCTAGGATAATGTCTTGTGTTCTCATCACCAAGGGAGACCTTATGAACATGTAGTTTGAAGCTCCAACGGTAAGTCCCAATAACTTACTAAACCTTTAATCACATTATCGCACCATCCCGTAACATGCGCGTTAGAGAACTTTCACTAAAGAACCGACATTGCAACTCTTCATCGCACTATAGATATATTCCTATGTCATATTGAATAACCAATCATAGTACGATGACCTCACAAATCAACTCGTAGTACAGGTGGTCCAATTACCACTTTTTCCCCTGAATTATTCAACTCCATTAAGTACCACTGATCCTCAAGAAAAAAGATATCGTACCTATTATGAACTAAACCCTGTTTCGGGCCAAGTAGAAAGTGTGGCGCTACATTGTCAAGGCCCCAAAATCAACCCTTAAGGAGTAATTTATCTACTTACCCCTGTTTTGGGGAATGAGTGAATTGCCATCTGTGTAGCTGAGTTCCCAGCTTCCAATCAGAAGAATCCCCAAAGTGGTAATGCATGGTTTTGAGTCGGCGATCTGACCACTCTCACCCTGCAATAAAGGATCGCCCTTATAAGCAGGTTCACAATAAGGCATCTTCTCCCTATGGATCCATCCTAGTGAATGAAAGTCTAATTATGAACGGCATTATATAACGGAGACTACATTTCGTGGTCTGGTCTTAATACAAACTTTTGTATAGAATATCCTGTCAGCATGTGCTAAACTAAAAGATCAGGAATCAGATCATTTGTAGCACTTAACAATATTTTGTAAACACCTATAAAGCGGGTCATATCCAATAGTGTCACCAGGATAAGGTATCCCTCCTTAATCCATATAATTATAGGAACGCATTTAGTTACACTTAAAGCACGATCACTTGTAATAGTCTCCACATCATCTTTAAGTACAACAATAACATGGATCTTAGTTTATGGTTTGTGATAAAATTACTATATTCTATATTTCATAGATCGAGTGAATAAAAATATCAAATTTATAATACAAAAATAATTTTTCATACAAGTGTTTACAAATACAGGAGCCTAATGAATTTAGGGCATCAAACCCCACACAAATCTGGCAAGAGATAGTAGGGAGAAGATCTCATGGTGTGTCTACTTCTAGGTTGAACCATATTTACATGGGCATCACTGTGTTTTGAAGAGGTTTCATCAAGGTATTGTGTTAGCAAACCTCTTCTGTAATAGTTTCTTCGAAGATCATGTTTTAAACTCAAATAAGTATAATTAGAGTGGCTATTGAATTCTGGTTTTCTCCGTTGCATTTATTACTCTATCATAAGTGTCATCCCTTTCTATCTAAAACAATGGTCAATAAGTTTCAATTTGATGGGCACTAATCTTTTAGTCTTTTTTAATTTTTAATGGTATTATGATTAAGTTTGGGTTTTTTTGAATGCAATAATCACTGTTATAAAAGTTTGAACTCAAATTTTATTAACTAATAAGGAAGTAACTTTGTAGCAAATTTGTTATATTTGATAGAATGGAAAAGAATGGATTAGTTTTTTTTGTTTTTATCCTTAGAAAGTAGAAACATAATATGTATAGTTGAATATAAAATCAACAGATAAAGAAAAATAAAAAAGACAAAAGACAAAATCAAACATTTCATTTAACAAAAAACAGACCAGATATCAACTCAACTCAACTCTTTGCACGACTAAACCAACAATGTAACTCTCCTGGATAATTTAACTCTCCAGTATAACAATTACAACTCCAACTTAAACTCTCTACTTTTATCGTCATCGAACGCCCCTTCAATTGAGATTTTAATTTTTCTATTACGTTGTTTTCACACCTACCAACTATTGTTTTTTAAACGATTCATAGTTATTTTAAATATATCTATAACATTTTTTAGGTATTTTGATTTCTACCCAATATATGAAAATATACTGGGTTTATAAATCAAAGATTGACTCGATGCTCTTACATAAACACCAGTATAAACCAAATATACGATTATATCCACGATTATAATTCTTCATATATTTTCATTTACATCACAGATATAGATCAATATCCATCAAGATAGTAAAAATCCCAAACAATTTGTATATTAATCATAATACATTAATATAAATAAGAAAAAATCTCATTGACATGAAATAGAAGAAATACATATATCAACATTATATCTCAAATTCCCCATAAAAGCTAAAAAAGGAAGGAAAGTAATATACATATACATACATACGTATATATATAAACATACATAATTACATATATCTGCTCCACGTCCGTACGTTGCCCATTCAAATCTGCTTCGACTCCAATCCGTCTTCTTTCGTTCTTCGAGTTCGTCCGATCTTCATTCGTCTCTCCGGATTGCCCACGTCATGGTGATAGTTTTAGAATACAAGTTATTATAGTCTTTTATTTAGAATTATGAGGGTTGAATATAGCAATATACATGATATTGATAGAATTCATGTGAAAAAATGAGCTTTGCGTCGATCAACGCTGAAAATACTCGTATATCATATCAATGCATTAGCTTGCATTAAAATGTTATTTTTGTATTATCCCAGGAATCGGATCGCATATGTTGTCCATACTTGCAAAGTTGATCGCAATGCAATTGATTTCATGAAGAAAAGTTCGTCTCATAA
>NC_052349.1:82363007-82449966 GCF_009727055.1 Benincasa hispida | reverse complement strand
AGCCTGATGTATGCAATGTTATGTACTAGACCTGACATATGCTACGTAGTAGGGATAGTCAGTAGGTATCAGTCCAATCCTGGATATGATCATTGGACTACCGTTAAGAATATTCTCAAGTATCTTAGGAGAACGAGGAACTAAATGCCCGTGTATGGTACTAAGGATTTGATCCTTACTGGATACACTGACTCTGATTTTCAAACAGATAAAGATGCAAGAAAATCTACATCAGGATCAGTGTTCATTCTGAATGGAGGAGCTGTAGTGTGGAGAAGTGTGAAGCAAAATTGTATTGCGAACTCCACAATGGAAGCTAAAACGTAGCTGCTTGTGAAGTAGCAAAGGAAGCAGTATGGTTGAGGAAATTCCTGACAAATTTGGAAGTTGTTCCAAATATGCATCTGCCTATCATCCTATATTGTGATAATAGTGGTGCAGTTGCAAATTCAAGAGAACCAAGAAGCCACAAGCATGGCAAGCATATTGAGCGCAAATACCATCTGATCCGAAAAATTGTACATCGTGGAGATGTTGTAGTAACCCAGATATCGTCTGAGCAAAAAATTGTTGATCCTTTTTACAAAGGCCCTCACGGCTAAAGTGTTTGAAGGTCACCTACAAAATCTAGATCTACAAAGTTTGTAAACTAGGACAAGTGGGTATATGCCCTAGTTTATTATATTCATATAGAACTTTTGGGTATATGCCCTAGTTTATTGTATTCATATGTTTATTGTATTCATATGTTTATTGTACTCATATGTTTCTCACTTAAATTCAACATTGTGATACTCCACTAGGAGTTTTAGTCCAAGTGGGAGTTTGTTGGATTTTATGTCCTAAAACTCGTAGTTTGTAAATTAATAAACATATTATGTTTTGTTTTTCGATAAAGTTGTTATTGAAATTGTAATCTTGAATCCAATAATCTAAGGTCCTGAGGATATCTAATGTAGTTTGAACTTTATGTAGTGACATAAAGGTGGATCAAGTTCAAATATATAGCCAAAATGGTCTATAGTATATGAATAAGTTTGGGCACCTTGTTTTGGGGACACTATGGATGCGACACACTTTGTAGTTAGTACAAACGATGTGATCCTGAATCGTTCATATAGAGATATGTGAGTGGGGGCATCCTATGCAATGAGTTTGCATAAGACTGAACCATGAAATAGTCACTTTTTACGTTTTAAATGTCATTTTATGTATAAAACTGACTATTTCGTTAATTGATGACCTTGGTAATTTAATCTTAATCCTGAGCTAACTATGAACTCCTGATCACTCAGAATTATCCTTAGATCTGCATAGGTTAGGGCAACTCAGCATCGCTGGCCCAATAAGCCTCCCATTTCAAGGGTAAGATCAGGTGGATAGCTGGGAACATAGGGTGCAAGACGGAATTCACTCCTACCCGTTATAGGGATAGTAGATAGGTTGTTCCCTTTAGTACTGAATCTAGGTCTTGAACAAAGGGCCCCACCCTCTCCTTGGCCTGAGAGGGATTCGGTTTATAGGTTGGATCTTAAACCAATTGTTCATTAGAGGATCAGTGGAACTTAAGGAATAAGATGTAGTCTTGGGGGTAAAACAGTTTTTATGACCCAGCCGAGATTACGAACAACTTGTGAAGGATTAGCTTACTAATCATGGTTATATCAAATGGACACAAATATATCTATAGTGAGGGGAGTGCAACTACGGGACTATAGTGGAATGACCTATTAGTTAATGAATGTTGATTAGCTCCGTCTAAAAAGTTTAGCTAGCTAATCTCAGATCGTTGGAGCCCATAATCTATAGGTTCATTAGGTTCCCCTACTAGCTCATATGGAATAAACTTAGAACAGTATGATAGAATAATTCGAATTGTTCGAATTAGGTGAAGAGAGAGAAACTAACAAGTATATGTGATATAGTGGTCGGTTTTTCAGTTTAAAGATATAGCTTTAATATTTAAATGTGATTTAAATATCAAGAATATGAATACGTTCATATTTGGAAGCTCGAAAATAATAGAAATGGTCAAAGATGTAAAAAGTCAAAGAGTTGACTTTTGACTTTGAAAAGTCAAACTTTGACTGATCTTATATTCAAATGTGATTTGAATTTCGAGAAAATGAATGCGGATTCATGCTCGGGAGGTCAAAATTTGTCAACACAGAAAAAATCATAAAAAGTCAAAATGTTGACTTTTTGGTCAAAGTTTGACTTTGACAAAATGACTATTTTGCCTTTTGACTAAAGTTAGTGGAAAAATCCAAACTTTTGTTGGATAATTCCACTAACAAAATAGTGGGTTAGGTGTCGGCTTATAGTGGAGACATTAAGCCTACTTAGATAGTGGATTCTAGGTGTTGGGTTTTTATGGATTTGTTTCATATAAATGTTGCATGGTTTTTTCTATAAAATGGGCTTTTGAATTTGGATTAAAAACTTTTGCCATATTTTTCCAAAATAGTTTTCAAAATTTGGGCTGGAAAAAAACTCTTTTCTTTGAGTGAAGTTCAAAAAAGAAAACCCAAACCAAAAGAAAATCCATTTCTTTTTCCATCTCTTTCTCTCTCTCAATTTTCTTCATCCATCGGGTCCCACAACCCGGTTCTAAGTCCAGAGGATAGTAGGTAAACTCTAGTGGTGGTCCGAAAGAGTTCAGGTCGAGATTCAGTGAGGAAAAGCGGGTTTCGGGAGCTTCAAAGGTAATTTTTAATTACTGTTTTTTCCTTCAATTGCATGCTTTTATCCTTTAAATTAAAAGCAATTAGAGTGTAATTAGATTCTTATTCCGCTAGGTATGTCTTGTGTTCCATCACCAAGGGGACCTTATGAACATGTAGTTTGAAGCTCCAACGGTAAGTCAATAACTTACTAAACTCTTTAATCACATTATCCACCATCCGTTAACTGCCGAGAACTTCACTAAAGACCGACAGTTGCACTCTTCGCACTATAGATATATTCCTATGTGCATTGGATATAACCAATCAATAGTACGATGATCCTTCACAAATCACTCGTAAGTACAGGTGGTCCAAATTACCACTTTTCCCCTGAAGTTACATCTAACTCCTTAAGTACCACTGATTCCTCTAATGAAAAATAGATCATCGTCCTATTATGACTAAACCCTTTTCGGGCCAAGTGAAAGTGTGGCGCTACATTGTTCAAGCCCCAAAATCAACCCTTAAGGGAGTAATTTATCTACTTACCCCTGTTTTGGGGAATGAGTGAATTCCATCTTGTGTAGCTGAGTTCCCAGCTTCCCAATCAGAAGAATCCCCAAAGTGGTATGCATGTTGAGTCGGCGATCTGACCACTCTCACCCTGCAAATTAAAGGATCGCCCTTATAAGCAGGTGTTCACAAATTAAGGTCATCTTCCCTATGGTCATCCTAGTGGAATGAAAGTCTTAATTATGAACGGCATTATATAACGAGACTAAACATTTCGTGGTCTGGTCTTATACAAACTCCTTTGTATAGAATATCCCTGGTCGCATGTCTAATACATAAATGATCAGGATCAGATCATTTGTAGCACTTTACAATATTTGTAACACCTATAAAGCGGGTCATATTCATAGTGTCACCAGGATAAGGTATCCCTCCTTATCCATATAATATAGGACCATTTAGGTTATCACTTAAAGCACGATTCACTTGTATGTCTCCACATACATCTTTAAGTTACAACAATAACCATGGATCTTAGTTTATTGGTTTGTGATTAATGTAACTAAAATATCTCATATTTCATAGATCGAAGTGAATAAAATATCACATATTATAAATCACAAAATATTTTTTCATACAAGTGTTTACAAATTACAGGACCCTATGAGATTTAGGGCATCAACCCCAACACAATCCTTGCAAGAGAATAGTAGGGAAGATCTTCATGGTGGTCTACTTCTAGGTTGAACCATATTTACATGGAGCTCAACTGGTGTTGAAGAGGTTTCATCAAAGGTATTGTGTTCAGCAAACCCTCTTCTGTAATAGTTTCTTCGAAGCATGTTTTAAACTCAAATTAAGTATAATTAGAGTGGCTATTGATTCTGGTTTTCTCCGTTGCATGTTAATTTACTCTATCATAAGTGTCATCCTTTCTATCTAAAACAATGTCAATAGTTTCATTTGATGGCACTAATCCTTTTAGTTCTTTTTAATTTTTATGGTAATTAATGATTAAGTTGGGTTTTTGAATGCAATAATCACTGTTTAAAAAGTTTGAACTCAAAATTTTATTAACTATATATGAAGACTTTGTAGCAAATTTGTTATGTTTTGAGAATGGAAAAGAATTGGAAGTTTTTTTTGTTTTTATCCTAGAAAAGTTAGAAACATATATGTATAGTTGAATATTAAAATCAACAATAAAAAAAAATAAAAAAGACAAAAGACAAAATCAATTTCATTTACAAAAACAGCACCAGATACTCCAACTCAACTCAACTTTGCACACTAAACACAAACAATGTAACTCTCTGGATAATTTAACTCTCCATATAACAATTACCAACTCAACTTAACTCTCTACTTTTATCGTGCATCGAACGCCCCCTTAATTAGATTTTATTTTCTATTTACGTTGGTTTTCACCTATCAACTTGTTTTTTTAACGAATTCATAGTTATTTTAAATATATCTTATACATTTTTAGGTATTTTGAAATATTCTAACCAATATATGAAATATACTGGGGTTTATAAATCAAAGATTGACTCGATGCTTTACATAAATCACAGTATAAACCAATATACGATATATCCACGATATATAAATCTTCATATATTTCATTTACATCACAGTATATAGTATCATATATACCATCAAGATAGTAAAAAATCACAACAATTTGTATATATCATAATACATTAAGTATAAATAAAGAAAAAACTCTCATTGACATCAAATAAAGAAATACATATATCACATTATATATCAAATTCCCCATAAAAGCTAAAAAAGGAAGGAAAAGTATATACATATACATACATACATATATATATACATATACATACATACATATATCTGCTCCACGTCCGTCGTTGCCATTCATCTGCTTCGACTCCATCGTCTTCTTTCGTTCGCTTCGAGTCCTCCATCTTCATTCGTCCTCTCCGAGATTGCCCACGTCATGTGATAGCTTTTAGAAATACAAGTTATTATAGTCTTTTATTTAGAATTATGAGGGTTGATAAGCAGAATATACATTGATATTGATAAGAATTCATGTGAAAAAATGAGCTTGCGTCGATCAACGCTGAAAATACTCGTTAATCCTATATCATGCATTATCTTGCATTAAAATGTCTATTTTTGTAGTTATCCCAGGAATCGATCGCATATGTTGATCCCATACCATTGCAAAGTTGATCGCATGCATTGATTTTCATGAAGAAAAGTTCGTCTCATGGAATGCTGCAACTACAGAGTGATAACCGTGATAGAAGATTGATCGCAAAGTGGGTGAAACATGTTGATGCTTCAGAAGAAACAATCATGAACGCATACTTGGGAGTGTCAAAGATGTGATGACATTTCACCTACCGCGACAAGGATGACAATGATTCAAAGTGAGATTACCAATGTTGTCGGCATTTGAGCTCTATAAACAGAGCCTTGAAGCCCAAATTCAAAGCATCCGAGTCTCTGCCTTAGGCAGATTCTTATGATCACAGACAAGAGCATGAGCAGACAGTCCTTGAGAATTCTTCATTCCCACAACCCTTTTCAATTGACGACTGGAGCCTCATTGGAGATAGAGCTCAAGAGAGACTACTCCACCGCCCATCCATGACACCACCGGCAGCCTTGACATACATCTGATGGAAGCAAGAGATTGCCTACATCTAGCCCTCTACCTCTCATCTTACCTTTGTATTGTATTACATTTTGGCTTAAGACATTAATATATTTTGTAACCAATGCATCTTTTTAGTTCCTTCAACTCCATTTCCATCATCTTCTTCTATTTTTTCATCTTTTACTTTCATCGCAATTAGTTAAGTGTAGATTGCAAGAGTTATCGCATACTCAATCATGCGGCATAGAGATATGATGCATGTAGCAAACCACCGAAAGGTGTATGTTGCACGAGTATAGTGAGTCAACTCTCTTTGTATAAGATACCCCTGCTCGCATGTCTCTACATGAATGATCAGGATCAGACCATCTGTAGCACTTTACAACACTTGTAACATCTACAAAGCGAGTTGTATCCATAGTGTCACCGAGATAAGGTTCCCTCCTTTACCATATACTACAGATCATTTAGGTTATCACTTAAGGAAAGATCCACTTGTATATCTCCACATACATGCTTAAGTTACAATGACAACCAGGGATCTTAGTTTATTGGTTTGTGGTAAATGCAACTAAAATATCTCATATTTCATAGACAATAGTAAAGAAAATATATCATATTATTACATCACAAGCGTTTGTTCATACAGGTGTTTACAAACTACAGGACCCTACGAGATTTAGGGCATCAACCCCAATAGATACTTATGTAAATTGGACTAAATTCACTAACTAAATGTCGCATGGCTCACCTCGCTTTAGTAGCTTCTTCAAAGTTTGACAGTTTTAAGTTTTATTATGTGTAAACCTTTGCTCAAACCTCTTTTACCGCATCTTTGAACAAGTTTGTCTTTAGCTTTTTGGCAAGGACCCTACTATTCCCTAAATTAGGGGGTGGAATCGGTCTGAGCAAATGCGTTCAACATAAATATTGCGACAACGCCTTTAAAAGAATTATCATAGTAAAAACTCCACTGTCAGTGCAAAGGGGAAATCAAAGCTGATAAAAGTTAAGTTATGAAAGGTACCTACCCGTAGTTGGATACTTCGCATGACACCCATGTAGGTAAGCCAAAACGAAAGCAGGTGTCCAAAATAAATGCATAATAACAACTCCTTTGTCTGATGCAAATTAAATTTAGCTAGAGTAAGAGTTGAGTTGAATATGGCACGCAACCGAAGTCGGATGCCCGCATGATACCCGTGGGGCAAGCCAAAACGAAGAGTGTACCCAGGTTCAAAACCTTAAATCTAATAATAAGTCACAAATCTTGGAATCCCTTTGAATGATCGCATTTCAAAATTCTAAAAGTAAAGTTGTCTGTGATGAGTAAAAAGTTTTGAGCGAAGGCTTGCCAAAATTAAACTTAGAAAATATCTCTTAGAAGAAGTGGCTAAGTTTGCGGAGAGTGTTGCTCCCTAGGTTAGAGGTACAAGTGAATTATATTATGAGAAGCTGGTTAACGCAAAGTAAGAGTCAAAAGGCAAGTTTTGAGTTTCCTTAGTATAAGGCATGCTTAAGGACAAACATGATTCTAAATTTGAGGGTGTGATAGCTTGTAGAAATACAAGCTATTGTAGCCTTTTATTTAGAATTATGAGGGTGCGTTGATATTGATAAGAATTCATGTGAAAAAATGAGATTGTGTCGATCAGCGTAAAAACTCCCACTAACCCTATATCAGGCATTGTCTTACGTCAAAATGTCTATTTTTATAGTTATCGCAGGAACCGATCGCTTGCATTGATCCCAGACCATCGCAAAGTTGATCGCATGCGTTGATTTTCATGAAGACAAGTTCGTTGCATGGAATGTTGCAACTACGAAGTGATAGCCGTGATAGAAGATCGATCACAAAGAGGGTGAAATGTGGTGATGCTTAAGAAGAAACAATCATAAACGCATACCTCGGGAGTGTCAAAGAGATAAGGTCATGATGACATTTCACCTACTACGACAAGGATGACAGTGATTCAGAGTGAATTACCAATGTTGTTGGCGTTTGAGCTCTATAAATAGAGCCTTGAAGCCCAAATTCAAAGCATCCGAGTCTCTGCCTTAGGCAGATTCTTTTGATCACAGATGAGAGCATGAGCAGATAGTCCTTGAGAGTTCTTCATGTTGGGAATGTCCTAGAACTCATAGTTCGTGTTAAACATTCTATTTATCAATAATAATGACTTCTTGGTTTTGCATCTTATTATGAAAATCTAATAAACATATCCATGGCTATAGTCTGAATACTGTAACTTTATATAGTGACATAAACGAGATCAAGTTGACGGTATATAGCATAAATAATCTAATAAGTATATGAATGAAATTAGATATCTCATCCTGACAACACTATTGGATGCGGCCCACTCTGTGTTGTTACAAGAAGTTGTAAAGTGCTACAAATATGTGATTCACAAATTGTTCATGTTGAGACATATGAGTGGGGGCATCCTATGTAATGAGTTTGCATATAGACTGGACCATGAAAAAAGTCATTTTTCTTTATAATGACCGTTTACTGTCAAAACTGACTATTTCATTTATCAAATAACCTAGGTTAACTCGATCTTAATCCTGAGCTAGCTATGAACTCCTGTTTGTTCAGGATTATCCTTTGATCTGCAAACGGTGAGAGTAGTCCAACAACATTGCTCAATAAGCTTCCCATTTTAGGGATAATACTGGATGAATAGCTAGAGGCATAGCCTTACAAGATGAAATTCACTCCTACTTGATTTAGGGTTAGCAGATAGGTTGTTCTCTTAAGTACTGATTCTAGGTCTTGAACAATCGGGGCCCGCCTTCTCATGATGGAGAAAGGCTTTATGAATTAGAATTGTTCATTAGAGGGTCAGTAGGAACTTAAGGAACAAGATGTATTCACAGGAGTAAAACAATAATTTTGACCTAGTTGTGATTACCAACAACATGTGAAGGATCGACTTACTGATTATGGTTATAAAGTGGACATAATATATCTAAGTGAGGGGAGTTCAACTATGGGCTATAGTGGAGTATCTCATTAGTTAACGAATAGGGGTTAGATCAGACTAATGAGTTAGCCGATTAATCTCAAATCGTTGGAGCCCATGATTTGTAGGTCTGCAAGGTCCCCCTACTAACTCGTAAATGGTTAAGCTTTAAAGTAGTGTGATGCAAATTTTATTCTTAAACAATGCGTTGATACAAATATAGATATGAATGAATGAACAAGTCCATGTCCTCATTACCAGTTCCCCGGCAACGGCGCCATAAACTTGTGATGCAAAATTTATTCTTTAAGCATGTGGACAAATATGCGATACTACTTCTAGATATGCGTTAATTATGAATATCTTGTAGTATGCCTTGCGTTGTCACAAGTTTCCTTACGTTGAAACCAAGTGTAATTCCACCGCAAGTTTCTCAGTGTGATCCGAGGTCGAACACGGGGACTGTTTGAGGTTATTGTGGTATGTTCGTGGTATATGCAACCAGGTTTTTCAATCTTTAAAGAGTGTTTTGTACAAGTATATAAAATTGCGGTAAAGTAAAGGAAAATAGTAAAATGCGATAATAAAATAAGTACAGTAAACCTAAGCTAGATGATACAAGATACAGGCTTCATGATACAAGATGCTGAGGTCTAGGCTGGCTGTGAAGGTTATGCAAAGAACATGGAATGCGGCGGCAAGTCTTATGTACAAATAGAAAGAGACAGATAACTAATATAAACAGCGCAAGTTTCTTAATTGCGTTGAAGTTATAAGTACGGGTCTGCTTTTCTCTTGTCGTACACCTTTCTGTGATCGGCCGCGCTTCTACATGTCTATGGTGAAACAGAGACGAACGTAATGAACGCAAGGTTGCTTCCATGTCTGGAAGTACTACTCGCTTTAGTTAACGCATTCTTCTAACCTTCTCTTGATAGATCAGAATGGCATCTTCACTTCTGCTCTCACAGGTGAAGATGCCATCTAGCATGCTTTAGCTAAACGCAGTTATCTCTTTAACACAAGTTAAGTACTCGTTTAATTCATATTAACTACCAGGGGATTAAGAAGACATCATGAAGAAAGTGATTCACGGAGGAACGAAAGTAGACAAAAAATGGAATATGAAAGCAATCGAAACATTTAATATATCTATTAAGCGTTTGATACATGATGTGTGAATGAAGAGATAAAGAAAGTGAAATACAATGATGAAAAGAGATGGAACAGATACAAACAAGCGCCAACGTCTTGGCACCGATTCGGGTGGAGATCTGCTTGCCGGATTGGATGGATCAGATGGAATGATGAGCTTCCCTCTCAGGCTTGCTCAACCGGTAGCAGGGTTCTCAGCACAGAGCTTCTCGGCGGGTATTCGGCAGAATAGAACTGAGACTCACCTCTCAGCCTTATTCTTGTTCTTCCCGGATTCTACAGTTAAGCACCCAGCTCAGCCTTTCCTCTCAACACTTTAGCAGCAATTAGCCCCGTATCCAGTAGCATATTTTTTTTTCTGAAATCTATGAGGTATTTATAGGTGAGGATCTTTGACTCCGGCCTTGTGGTCCCCACTTTTTGTTATGGAAATTTCGAAGATGGAGGGATATTATTCCTTTTGTTATGCAATCAGATCGTCAATTCTGCATAACCATTAGTTATACACATGTCTCAATCCTCCGCTTTTGCATTGCTCAGTTGCATCTTTCGATCGTGAGTTCGCATGCGATGTTGTTTTTATTACGCATGTGGTTGAAAGTCAGCTCTGGATCGACTATCGCATTGCACCGTCATTGCGTTAATCGTCTCTTCATTGTTGATTGACGGGCGCAATGTGACAGAGATGCGTTGATCAGTTCTTCTTGAGCCTTGAGCACAAGCGGTGACTTGGTTTCCTGCAAAACAAAGTAAAATCTCCTTTTCTTCCATCTTAAAGATTTTAGTGGGGGTAATTGCAATAATTTATAATTATTGTAATTCTGAGATAATTTTCATACAATCGGCGCATATTCACTATCTTTTGGCCGCAATATCTAGATAAGGCAGTATAAATAACTTGTATTTCTACAAGTTATCACATCTCCAAATTTAGATATATGTTTGTCCTCAAGCATATCTTCTACTTAGGCAATAAAGCTTAATTCCTATCCTATATTTTTGCATCGATTGGTTGCTCTGAATGTTACACTTAGGCACATTACTTGACATCACAATTTCCTTCTATCCTTGCTAATTCTCAAAAAGCCCTACTTTATTCTTCTATATCACAAATTTCTGCTCAAAAAAGCTTTTCTAATTTTTCAAAATAGAATGTTTTTCTCTTCTTGTCAAAACAACTCGATATATCTATATGCGGTGGTCAAAACATTTGCGTTATTTATTAGAGACTGTTGGACATGGTTACACCCTTCATTTTAGCCTATCCCCACGGGTGTCATGTGAACATCCAACTACAGTTGTGTGCCAATTTCAACTTTAACTCATGAATTTCAGAGGAGTTGTCTCTTGCATTTATTTTTCTTTTTTCTATTTCATATTGCGTTGTTCTTGGAAACCCACCTTCGTTTTGGCTTACTCCTACGGGTGTCATAAGAACATCCAACTACGAGTAGGCTCCTTTCACAACTAAACTCTTATCAGGTTGGGAACATTTTAAAGGTTTCCCAAATTTAAAGGTTTTACAACTAAGCAAATTTACACCCTTCGTAGTTGGAACATTTTACACCCTTCATTTTAAAGGTTTCACAACTAAGCAAAAGGATGCTTTTTTCTTAAATACTGCATATTCTTGATCTCATCTGCTCAGACCTTCCCCACCCCCAAATTTAAAGATGAGCAAGGTTCTCATTGTGTTGTTTGGATAGACTAGACAAACACTTAGAAGAAAATTTCAAAAAGAAAGTTTGAGTAGAACTTTGAAAGATAAAACTAAGAATTAACTAAGTGTTAGTCAGAATTTACTAAGTATGGGAAATGTTTCCAAGTATTACATCATAGCAACACAATGAAGAACACAAAAGTAAAAGATTGAGAATATCGCAATAATCATCTTCTTCATGCTCACACAAAGTCCACTTCCTCTTCTTCATTAAAACTCCAATCATGAGCTGCAAGCCATGCATATCTCTTCTTTGCATGTTCATCTGCAATAAATAAAGAAGATTAGAGTGAATTGAAGGCATGCATTACACAGAAATTTTGAGAGAAAATTTCAGCTGGAAGAATGGTTCTTCGGAAGTGTGCTACTGTGTGCTTTTCTCTGTTCTTCATCGCTTCAAGCTGTCTTGAGTCCCACAAATCGGTCTAAAGCTCCAAGAGGATAGTGGGGAAGATCTTGAGGTGGTTCACGGTGATCTTTGGTGAAGATTGCTACTGATTAATCAAGTTCTTGAAGAGTTCTACAAAGATATGATCTAAAACTCTCTTATTTAGATGAGCATGCTTTAGTTTCTGCCAAAATTAGTGAATTTGAATGCTTATGGATCTTTGTTACTTCCACTGCATGTTTTTTTACTCTATCACTTCATTCCCAAAACCTTTTCCAATTGACGATCAGAGCCTCATCGGAGATAGAGCTCGAGAGAGACTACTCCACCGCCCATCCATGGCACCACCGGTAGCCTTGACATAGATCTGATGGAAGCAAGAGATCGCCTACATCTAGCCCTCCACCTCTCTTCTTACCTCTGTATTGTATTACATTTTGGCTTAATACATTAATACTTTCTGTAACCAATGCATCTCTTTAGTTCTTTCAACTTCATTTCCATCTTCTTCTTCTATTTTTTCATCTTCTACTTTCATCGCAATGAGTTAAGTGTAGATTGTAAGAGTTATTGCATACTCAATCATGTGCCATAGAGATATGACGCATGTAGTAAATCACCGAGAGGTGTGTGTTGCACGAGTATAGTGAGTCAATCCTCTTTGCTTAGTGCGAGGCTATCGCAATGCTTGTCTATGAGCTGAGTAACTATAACCAACTGTCCGAGAGGGTAAGTAGTGGAACTCGCTAAGCAAAGTGAGCAGCGTTCATAGAGATAGGAATAATCTTAAGCTTAACGCAACCATGCGTTATAGAGATATAAGCATGCGGCTGACCATCGAGAGATGTTCGATGCTCAGTGAGCTGGGATTACCCTTGCGACCAAACTTAATGACTTGATGAAAATTTTCCCTCAACTCTACATCTCCATGCACCTCATCACCCGTCAACAGTTGTCGCATCTCTATTAATTCTCATAGTCAAACTTCAATTGCTTGGTCTGTTTAGCTAGGAATAGAAGTAGCGTAGCTAATTAAATTTTTTTTTTATTCATCGCCTCAAACACATTACTTTACAAGCATTCGTTAGTTGCAAGTCCCTATGTTCGACCTTGAATCATCCCGAGAAACTTGCGTTTTCGTTATGCTTGGCGAGAGAGCAAGAAAACTTGTGGCAAGAACGCATGGTCATCGCATGAATGATTAGCGCATACTGTATATCCTTTAGATTATCGTGTGATCATCGCATATACCATTATCGCATATTCTTCTTATCAATGCATGATCAGTGCATGACCATCAACGCATATCAAATTATCAACAAAACAAGAAGTATTTCATTTCCTCGCACCAAGTTTTTAGCGTCGTTGTCGGGACATGACAACTAATAGTTTGTTCAAAGTTTTGTATTTTCGCAGGCACCCTTTTGGTCTTAGGCGTATTGTGGCTTGTGTGACCAAGTTACAAACGATATTTGAGTGAAGGTGATGCGCAGGAATTCAATATTGACCCTGAGATTGAAAGGTTGTTTGTCGCATGAGTTGGAAGCAGTCTTAGGAGTGTGGTAACTGCCATGCGACCAATGAATGTTGGAAGCTTTGGTGGTCAGGACAACGAATGCCTAGACCTAAGCAGGCGAGTTCAATCCCCTACATGGAAGAGTCCTTGCGGTGACTTCACTCAAATTTCTCTAGGGACGACTTCTACTCTATCTTTACTTTGCTTTCCTAGTTAACTTTTTTATTTTATTTATTTGATTATTGTATTTTGGATTTGCGGTTGTTTTTCTTGGATGTGTTGTTGCGTTCGCTCCTTTTTTATGTGATAATAATTTCCTCTCGGCATGTTGTTTCAAAGAAGAATTCTCTCCCTCATTCAACGCATGATTATTTCTTTTGCATGAATGCTAAGTATTGAGGTAATTGATATTCTGTTCTTATCTTTCTCTTCTTGTTATCTTTCATGCGTTATCCTTTTGAAATTCTCTTTTGCCCGCTTGCATTCTTTTGCGTTGATAAATTAGCATCCATAATGATACTTATGTAAATTCACTAAATTCACTAACTAAACGTTGCATGACTCACCTCGCTTTAGTAGCTTCTTCAAAGTTCGACAGTCTTAAGTTTTATTATGTGTAACCCTATGCTTAAACCTCTTTTATCGCATCTCTGAACAAGTTTTTCTTTAGCTTTTTGGCAAGAACCCTGCTACTCCCTAAATTTGGGGGTGGGATCGGTCTGAGCAATTCAACATAAATATTGCAACGCCTTTAAACAAAAATGATCATAGTAAAAACTCCACTATCGGTGCAAAGGGGAAATCTAAGCTGATAAGAGTTAAGTTGTGAAAGGTACCTACTCGTAGTTGGATACTTCGCATGACACCCATGTAGGTAAGCCAAAACGAAAGCAGGTGTCCATAATCAATGCATAATAACAACTCATCTGTCTGACGCAAATTAAATTTAGCTAGGATAAGAGTTGAGTTGAATATGATACGCAACTGAAGTTGGATGCCCGCATGACACCCGTGGGGGCAAGCTAAAACGAAGAGTGTAGCCAGGTTCAACACCTTAAATCTAATAATAAGTCGCAAAGCTTGGAATCTTTTTGAATGACCGCATTGTAAAAAACTAAAAGTAATGTTTTATGTGATGAGTAAAAAGTTTTGAGCGAAGGCTTGCCAAAATTAAACTTAGAAAATATCTCTCAGAAGAAGTGGCTAAGTTTGCGGAGAGTGTTGCTCCCTAGGTTAGAGGTACAAGTGAATTATATTCTGAGAAGCTGGTCAACGCAAAGAAAGAGTCAGAGGGCAAGTTTTGAGTTTCCTTAGTATAAGGCATGCTTGAGGACAAACATGATTCTAAATTTGAGGGTGTGATAACTTGTAGAAATACAAGCTATTGTAGCCTTTTATTTAGAATTATGAGGGTGCGTTGATATTGATAAGAATTCATGTGGAAAAATGAGCTTACATCGATCAGCCCTGAAAATTCCCGCTAACCCTATATCATGCATTATCTTGCGTCAAAATGTCTATTTTTGTAGTTGTCGTAGGAATTGATCACTTATGTTGATCCCAGACCATCGCAAAGTTGATCGCATGCATTGATTTTCATGAAGACAAGTTCGTCTCATGGAATGCTGCAACTATAGAGTGATAGTCGTGATAAAAGATCGATTGCGAAGTGGGTGAAATGTGGTGATGCTTAAGAAGAAACAATCATAAACGCATACCTCGAGAGTGTCAAAGAGATAAGGTCATGATGACATTTCACCTACCGCGACAAGGATGATAGTGATTTAGAGTGGGATTACCAATATTGTCGGCATTTGAGCTCTATGAATAGAGCCTTGAAGCCCAAATTCAAAGCATTCGAGTCTTTGCCTTAAGCAGATTCTTGTGATCACAGACGAGAGCATGAGTAGGCAGTCCTTGAGAGTTCTTCATTCCCACAACCCTTTTCGATCGACGATTAGAGTCTCGTCGGAGATAGAGCTCGAGAGAGACTACTCCACCATCCATCCATGGCACTACCGACAGTCTTGACATACATCTGATGGAAACAAGAGATCGCCTACATCTAACCCTCTACCTCTCTTCTTACCTCTGTATTGTATTACATTTTGGCTTAAGACATTAATACATTTTGTAACCAATGCATCTCTTTAGTTCCTTCAACTTCTTCTACGTTTTCATCTTTTACTTTCATCGCAATGAGTTAAGGGTAGATTGCAAGAGTTATCGCATACTCAATCATGCAGCATTGAGATATGACGCATGTAACAAACCATCGAGAGGTGTATGTTGCGCGAGTATAGTGAGTCAATCCTCTTCGCTTAGTACGAGGCTATCGCAATGCTTGTCTATAAGCTGAGTAGCTATAACCAACTGCCCGAGAGGATAAGAAGTGGAACTCGCTAAGCAAAGTGAGCAGCATCCTAGAGATTGGAATAATCTTAAGCTCAACGCAACCATGCGTTATAGAGATATAAGCATGCGGCTGACCATCGAGAGGTGTACGATGCGCGACGAGCTGGGATTATTATTGCGACCAAACTTAATGACTTAGTGAAATTTTCCCTCAACTCTACATCTCCATGCACCTCATTACGTGTTAACAGTTGCCGCATCTCTACTAATTCTCATAGTCAAACTTCAATTGCTTAGTTTATTTAGTTAGGAGTAGGAGTAGCGCATAGCTAATTAACTTTTCTCTTCTTTTATTTTTATTCACCGCCTCAAATGCATTACTTTACAAGCATTCGTTAGTTGCAAGTCCCTTGTTTCACCTCGAATCATCTCGAGAAACTTGCGTTCTCGTTATACTTGTCGAAAGAGCAAGAAAACTTGTCGCATAGTCATCGTGTGAATAACGCATATTACATATATCCTTTAGATTATCATGGTGATCATTGCATATACCATTATCGCATATTCTTCTTATCAACACATGATCAGTGCATGACCATCGACACATATCAAATCATCAACAAAGCAAGAAGTATTTCATTTCCTCGCACTATCGTCCGTTTCGTGTCGTCCCGTGCTTGTCCTGTCGTCGAATCGCCCTATGACACCCATCTATTGCCTGCAACTCACACTTCTGGAAGGAGAAAAGAGAGAGAGGGAAAGAGAACAGAGAATGAGGAGGAAGAAATGACCTCGAAAACATGGGAAGAGGGAATATATGCATAGGGGAGAGAGTATATATATATAACACGTAGGTAAAGACTAAATTATAAACAAGTACTTTTAATAAAGAAAAATGAAGAAGCCAATAAAATGAAATGTTAAAGACGTTAATCAGATCAAATGTATTTTGAAGGTCTTTTATGTAGAAACTTTTTAAGAAAGGCTTGAAAGCCCATAGGCCCATACGAACGTCCGACGCTGACATTGAATAAGGCCCAGCCCAGTTAAAAACATTGGGTATAGAATCACCTGCCCACCATTCGTTCCACTCCTCTTCGTGTCCGTCGTCGTTCCAAGCCTCGGATTAGGGTTTAGCTTCACCCTCTTATTCTTCTTCAACTTCTACTCTACACTTCCAGCGACCGCCTTCTTCCTCTCCTATACGCCATGGACGTCACCAAGAAGCGGAGGATGGACGAAAATGGTGTTGACTCCTCCGATAATTCTTTCTCAAGAATTACCCCTGAAGACGCCCGCAAAATCATTGATCGTTTCAGTCCCGACCAGCTTATCGATATTCTACAAGATGCCGTTTCGCGTCACTTGGATGTTCTTGATGCGGTACGATCGATTGCCGACCGAGATGTCTCCCAGCGAAAGCTGTTTATTCGGGGTCTTAGTTGCGATACAAGTACAGAAGGTTTGCGTTCTCTCTTTTCCTCTTATGGCGAGCTTGAAGAAGCTGTTGTTATCATTGACAAGGCAACCGGGAAATCAAAAGGCTACGGCTTTGTGACTTTTAAGCATGTTGATGGTGCTATACTCGCTTTGAAGGAACCGAGCAAGACAATTGATGGACGCGTTACGGTGACGCAGTTGGCTGCGGTGGGAATTTCCGGGCAGAATTCCAACGCTGCGGACTTGTCGTTGAGGAAAATTTATGTGGCGAATGTTCCGATGGATATGCCGGCCGATAAATTGTTGGCACACTTTTCGCTGTATGGGGAAATTGAGGAGGGTCCGCTAGGGTTCGATAAGCAGACGGGTAAATGTAGAGGTTATGCTTTGTTTGTGTACAAAAAGCCCGAGGGTGCTCAGGCAGCTCTGGTGGATCCTATCAAGACGATTGACGGAAGGCAGTTGAGTTGTAAATTCGCTAACGATGGGAAGAAAGGGAAACCTGGTGGTGGGCCGGATGGAATTCAAACGCAGGGGGCAGGTCAGGGAAACGTGCATGGTGATGGTATGCCAATGGCTCCTCCTTCGGCAATGCCAGGTTCAGGCGGACAATATGGTGGGCCGGCAGGCATGGGGTCATATGGAGGCTTTTCTAGTGGGCTTCAAGGAGCGCCACTGCCTCATCATCCCCTCAACTCGTCAATGGGGCCGGGACTATCTTCTGTCGGTGGTCAGGCTCCATCTTCGTTGGGAAGCTCCGGTGGGTATGGTGGCGGACCATATGGTGGTGGGTACGGCGGGCCTGGGTCCTCAATTTATGGCGGTATGGGAAGTGTAGGTGGGGGTTTGGGTGGTTCTGGAGGTGGATTGGGCGGAGCTGGGGGTGCTTCATCTCTGTATAGATTGCCACAAAGTTCGGTTGGAATGCCTTCTGGTGGTTATCCGGATAGTGGGCATTATAGCATGTCATCAGCATCCGGGCACCCAAATCAGCACCATCAACCGGCGGGAACATCACCAGCACCACGTGTTCCGCCTGGAGGAATGTATCCCAACGTGCCACAATATTACTGAGGTATTCTCATTTTCATTCACACTGTTAATTATTCCATGATGTGTGATTCTAGATTGGCCACGCATACCTTGTGCTTATTATTCTGTATGTCTGTTCGGAGAACTACTTTGCAGCGATCTTTACCTCCTTTGCTCGATGTTGTTAAATTGCTCGGGTGTTGTTCCGTTACTGATTTTTGTTTTATGGTTTTCATCATTCGAGCTTACCATAAATGCATGTTTTGCCTGAAAATCTGCGGTTTCTCGTTATTTCACGTTTAGTTTTAGTTCTAGATTTTATTGCTTTAATATCTTCTGGGTCCGGGTTTTTGGGTGACTATTGCGTTTCAAAGAGTAGTAGTTCTCTTAATAACTTCTTTCTCATGATGTTACTATTAATGTGGATTCTTTTGCTAGTGAACCTTCCAATTTGATACCAATTCCCATATTTAATTTTTGTTTCTTAGTTGATTTTCCATTGGACCGTTTTTAGGATTTTCACCATATTCTCAATATTTGTGTATTTGATAATAATTATACTTGTGCGGTTGTTATTATTTGCGTTGAATTCCATTTACTGCAAAGGATTTCACTTGTCCATGTATTATGTTGTTAGAACCTGTAACGTTGGTGTGATTGTGATGCAAGCCTAGAAATTTTGAATTTCGGCTGGTTTAATTCCTATGCGTTGGTTGCTTCATTGTGATTGATCACATATATTTATGTCAATTTACACTAGAACGAAGTAGGATGTGAAATTTGGAAAGCGGTGGATTTATTTTTATGCATTTACTCTAGTGAGCTCTTATTTCTTCTATTTTGCCTGTTCTTTCCTGCCCCATTATTTTCTTCATGTTATACCATCATTGGTATGTGGAATGAGACAGCATTCTTATCTTCTCATCTCTCCTTTCACATATATTTTTGTTTTGTTATAATGACGATACTTAGTCTGTCATCTTGTAAGAAAGCATGGCTAGTACCACAAACTATCCCTTTATTAGCTCATGTTAAGTTACTCTGGACAGTTGGATTTTGGAGAATGTTGATTTCATATTCTCATTGAAATATTAATTAGTTATTGAATATATCTATTCACAGCTCAAGTTGATTATTTCTGGAGATTCTATAATCAAAATTGCTTAGGTGTTTAGTGACGAGTTGGTTTTTTGTTTTAAAACATTATGCTTGTCTTCTCACAATTTCTCACTCATAGTTTTCAAATCTCGTAGGTGCACATTTGAATTCTTAGCCAACTTTCAAAAACAAAGTTTTTTGAAAACTACCTTGTTTAACAACTTTTTTTAGTTTTCAAAATTTGGCTTTCATTTTGAAAACACACATAACATGTAGACACCAAAACATAAAAATTGATTGATGGAAGTGATGTTTATAGGCTTAATTTTCAAAAAAAAAAAAAACAGAAAATCAAATGTATACCAAAATGGGGGCCTTAGATGTTGACCTCTATATAATTTCTTGGCGCATTTTTCTTTATTAACAATTATATGTGTAGGAATTGTTGGTTTATAGATGCACCTATCTTATTTATTCCAAACATTGATCCCAACTTAATGTCAATGTTTGTGAGTTGAGTGTGTGTGTAATTAAACTATCACTTATGTTTTAAGTCAATTAACCATGGGGATGTGGAAATTGATAGGTGGAAGGTATTATTTGTTCATTTCTGTCTTATGGAAACGAGGTCTTCACTCTCCTACTTATCCTATCCCTGCCCTCATCTTTACTTCTTTTAACCTACTGTTTGGATTTCAGGAATGAATATTCTCATATTTTATATTCTTGTTATATATGTGTGTGTGTGTGTATATATATGTGTATATATGTGTGTATATATTTATATCACTTTTTTTCCTTTTACAAATATTTGTTTTTTATTCTGAATGCTGCCTTTTGTACTACATTTAATCCCCTTACCTCATATGTGGTTTAGAAATGTTGAATCATCTGAGAATGTTGCTTTTAATGTTCTTAGAGGAGCTTCCTGTTGAACATATTTATCTACTGTTAAAGTTGATCATTTCTCTTATTACTGTAATCCAAATCTTGCCTTCGTGGTTTACCGGAGAATTTCACTTTGTTTACAACTGAACGGAGTGTTGATTGTATTGTCTAAGTTTATTTGAAATGTTGGTCTTTCACCTTTATACTTTTGGTCATCTAAATTTGCCTTTGGAGTTCCAATATTATTGCTTTTGCAATGACAATGCTATAGTGCCTTTTTACATGCCTTTATAATTTCGGTTTCTTGTTTTAGAAAAATGCTTTTATAATGTCAGAGTTTTGGTTAAGTCTAGCTGTGTTTCCCTGTGAATTATTTATTTTATGTTAACTTTCTTTGTTTAAATTTCTGTTTTTACTATTAGTAGATTTTTAGCAAGGGTAGATGATTGCTTTAAGATATTGTTTGAATAATTTGCTTTCACCTAGCATGACCTTATCTTGTATGATTGTGTGTAGTGATGAATTTAGTTAAACGGGTTTCTGATTCAGGTTATGATGCTTGTTGGGCGCAGATGCTTTATGTGCTCTGGTGATTGCGTTGATTGCAGACTGTAACTCTGGTTTGATGAATGCATTAGCTTTGCTTGTGGCCTCTGCTGTTTAACTGCACCTTTGAGTTGTTCATTGATAATTACTGGTAGTCAGAGAGACAGTTAGAAAGTTAGATAATTTTTGTACTGTACCCAATGTTTATTTGTGCTATTTGACTTTTCTACTAGTAGTAAATTTAGTATTTTATGAATACTATTATTTGCTCTTGTTATTGTGGTTTTGTCTGCTTTCTGTTGTTTTGAATTATGTGGACGATCTTTTCTTTTATCCTTTTCATTTACTGAGCTTGTCCTTTCCCCCTAAGCAATTTATTGCTTAGAGTTTTGTGTTTTAATATTTTCAATTTGGATAGTCACCTGGCTCCGGCATATTGATTGATGTGTTGCAATCTGCTTGAAGAATATTGTGTTTTTGCTTTAAGAATATTGTGTTTTCTCAGTTGTTGCTCTTCTGCCGCGGACTTCGAATCCTTGGCAGCTCTTGTTGTTGTTGTTGTTGTTGTTGTGGTTCTTTAACTTCTCTTCCGTTGCATACTTCTGGAATGATTCTTTCTTTGTGGATCCAATGAAAGAAGTAGGAATCCATGGTGGATCTGTTGGCTGAATTTGGTAGTGTTTTGTATGTCCATACTGTGTGTGGATCCATTTCTATTGCTGCTCTGCTATGTCTATCTGTCTTGAAGAAAGTTGTTGGAGCAACAAAGTTTTGTGGGGCTTGGATTTTTTGATGGTTTGGTTTTCAGATATGGATTGTAGAGATGATAATTTTCGTTTTTGAGGTGTTTATTTGTATTCATTGATTCTCAAGTGCATAATTGAGTTGGATGGTTGGACCAAATACATGTGTGCACAGTGATAGACTGAGTTAGTTTTTGGTACAGCCAAGCTCTGTTTATTTTTTTTGTCGTGGGCGGCTTGCTTGATGGGGGTGGGTGGTGGGTGGTGGTATGTTTTATGGATGACGACGACAAGTTTTGCTTCTCATTGCCACCTTTTCACTCTATTTTGTTCATATTTTTGTTGAAGTGAAATTTGTAAGATGGATGTTAGAAACTCTGAGGTTTTATTATGATGATGTTTGCAAGTCGTTTTGGAATGACTTTTGAAGTGATAGAGGAATGTTTTATTAGATTATGTTTTGTCTCACATAATATTTGGGCTTTGTGTTTTGGTTTTGTGTTTGGTGGAATATGAAATGAGATGAGAATTGAGAAATGGACATCATCATCCCACTGGCACCTGTTTGTGGAGGGCTTAAAGTTAATATCACACTCAAGAAGACTTCACATTAAAATTGCTGCTCAAATTTCACAAATCCTTTCTAAAGCCAACCCATTCATGAAGAAAGCTCATTCAGTTGACCGCCTTGCTTCTCCCTGTAATCTACTGCTTTCCTTTCCTTTCCTTTCCTTTCCTTTTTTTTAAGGGGTGAAATTATGGATTATATAATTATTTGTTTTATTTGTTAGAAACCTTTTGATTGGATGTTAATACTATATAAACTTATGAATCAAAGGTACTTCACACAGTAGGATAAATTGCAATCTTCGTGGGTCTTGAAAAATATAATGACTGAAAATTGTTTTGGTAGAATAATTCTTAATTTGTTGGACACTGGATTCATTTAGTTAAAGAAATGAACCATCTTTTTTATTTCCTAAACAAACGTATCTCTTTCATGTCACTATTTTGTATAAATCATTCTTAGAGAAGTTCAAAGCATCTCGTGATTATTTATTATGGGATCTCGAGGTATACACTAAACCCCATATGATGTCTGAATTTGTTTACGCAATCAATATATTATTTAAGATTGTAAATATATAAATACGACTTTTAAATAAAAGTTAAATATAGTTATTGATAGCTTTTAAATAATCATATCAAATGTCTATCTTTGAGGATATTTTTAATTAAATGAACTATTTGCCAATAAGTTCTCTAAGATGGCACTAGTGAAATTATATTGGGAATTTTGTATGGATGATAAAAAAAATTGGGTTGAAAATGTCACATCACATGATCCTGTTTCGTTAAAAAATACCGAATGATTCTTTGTGAATGTCAAATTTGGGTGAAATTATTATGATATATTCATGTGTGCACGGAAAAGCATTCACTCTTGCTCTCTCGTTGATGATCCATTTGCAAACATCCATGGAATAATGGGTCATGTTTAGAGTTTTCCATGGAGGGTCTCGTCCCAAATGGGGCGGAGATTTTCCAATTAGGTGGGGAATGGGTGAAAAAAATTTCCCGTGAGTTAAACGAGGGCGGGGATGGGAAATGCATTCCCCGCCCTTGGCCCATTCCCGTTCCCCATCTCCGTCTCGATTAGTTTTTACATATTTATTTAGTATAGTTATCTAATGTTATGCTATTATTATTATTATATAAATATTACATTTAAAAATTTTGATTATTTATTGGGAAACATAATGAATATATTTAAATTCAATGTTTAAATTTAGATTATATATGTAAATAATTTGATTTATATTTATTTCTTTCAAATAAAAAATTAATTAGCTTTTTTAGGCTAAAATTTGAGTAATTTATCTTAAATGCAAATTGTCATATAAAACTAACCATAATAAACAATCTAGTGATAAAGTTAATTATTTAATTAAAATTTGTTCGATTTAAATTAATTGATTTTATATTGACTTTATTATATATATATATATATATATAAAGGTAAGGGGAAAAATTTCGGGAAACGGGGCTCGGGGCAGATGCTCCGATCCCCGTGAGGAATTGAGGAATGAAATGGGGAGCGGAGACAGGGATGGGGAATGACATCTCTGCCCCCGCCTCATCCCGTAGACATCTCTACCAATTAGCACTATATTACTACTCATGAAACTCTCTCGCTGTCACTCCCACGCCTCTCGCTCTTGCACCTCTCGCTCTCGTGCCCCCCCCTCTCGTGCTTCTCGCTCTCGTCAGTCTCACTCTTGTCGGTATCGCTCTTCCTTTCCTCATTTACAAAATTAATCTTCTCTCTTGGGTGCTTACTGTTGTTCACTAGAGTTGGCCGCGTCGAAATTGTTTGTATGAACTTACAATGCCAGAGAAGAAGAAAAGAGGAAAGAGATCGGAGAAGAAGAGACAACGCATAAAGATGAAAAAAAAAAAAAAAGAGAGAGAAAAAAGAAAGGAGCTAGAGAAGAAAGAAAAAAGAAAAAAAAAATAAAGAAAGGAAGGACAATATTCTAAATTCACATGGACAATATTCTAAATTCACAAGATCATGAAATCAAAAGACATTTCACATTTTTTTTTTTTGACAAAACATGGGTCATTTACCATTTTGGACCTTCAAAACAGTTTTTTTTTTTTCTTTTCGTGCAATTCTTCCAATTATATATGTGTTTATGTAATTCTTATTGGATATTTTTCTACTATATTGTAAAATAATGATCACCCTAAAATGAACGGCTTGGACAAAACATTCCATTTTTTCCAAACACGATTTATACATAGTGTTGTAGTTTTATATTTTTTTATATATTTTTATATTTATTCTGAAAACTATTATGAAAGAATTGGTTAATTAAGTATGAACCCTCATCCCAAGAGTATGAACTCTAATGACTAAATCTTAGTTATCTACCTTCCAAGAGTAAATCTATTTTAATTTAGTAAATTTTAATTTGATAGTCGAATATTACGGATTTTAAGAATTCATATAGCCTATTGGAAATATATATATATATATATTTTGAATCGTTATGATTTGAAAATTTGATTGGTCGACAAAATGGAGATTAATATCATATCGAAATTATTTTTAAAAAATCATTCTAAAATCTAGATTTTCAGGAGAATCCATGATTTTTTATTTTTTAAAAAAATATTGTAAAATATTAAATATAAGTAAACTAAAAGACGGTGTTTTGTATGTTCAGTGTTGGTGACTCAGGGAACTTGAGGTTGGACCGATTGCTAAACACCATAGCTTCTCCTTAATTGGACATACTGTATGTTTTCTTGTTCATCATATTTTTCATTTGTAGTCATGTTTGGTTTTTCTTTTTCATGGGTTGTTTTTTGTTTTTTGTTTTTCCATATTTCACAATCTTGTAGGAGATTATACGGCTGCGGATGATTGTTTAAGTACTATTATTTTTAGTTTTCAACAAAGTTTTTTAGTTTTTTGGTTTTTTGTTGAGTTTGTGAAATCAAGCACCTATAAGTTTCTTTGTTTTATCATTTACATTTTTACTAATCTTTTTAAAGAACTTAGCAAAATTTTCGAAAACTAAAAAATAATATAGTTTTTAAAAAAGTTGTTTTTTATATTAGAATTTGATTTAAAAATCTTGAGATAAGGCGTGATAAACAGAACTAGAGAGTGTAGAAGATGAATATAATTTTGGGATTGTTAAACACTATAGCTTCTCCATGTTATGATCTTCTACATCCCAGATCTTCCCGACCATTCATCCGACATATGTTGTTCATGTAGCATTGAATCTATTATAAGTTTTATTTTTCATCATATTTTCTGTGTTTAATTTTTCTTTTCCTTGATTGATTTTCTTTCTCTTTTCTTTTTTTGTTTTTGTTTTTTTTTTTTTCATGTTCCACAATTTTCTATGAGATTATTTTAAGCTAAATTGCATAAACATCTCTAAACTTAAAAAAAAAAATTAAAAAATACTCCCATCTTTAGTATGAACACAAACGGTTAATCCTGATTTAAAATACTTTCAAAATTGTATCTATACTTTTAGCCTTAAAAATTTAAAAACACTTCTTTGTTAGTATATTGATCAATTTGTTTGAAAATAATGATTTTAATATATATATAACTTTTTTTTAATCATACACATACTCCTATTTTTCTGCCATTTACCAATTCTTACCCATAATTTCTCACAACAAAATATAAACCACAACCCCCTTTAAAGCATAAAACCCACAAAATATCACACTAACTATTTTAAAACAAATAATTCTCTTTCTTTTTGTTAAGGTGTGTGTGCCCTAAACCCAAACAAGAAGAAGAGTAAGATAGAGAAAAATTAGAAGAAAAAAAATAGGGAAGTGTTAGGTCATGTAAGGGTATTTTTGAACTTTTCTTTTTTATTCTTAGAATTTTTTTTTTTTAAACCAAACACATTGATTTCCATCTAAAATTAGGGATTTTTAATTTTTTTTTTTTTTTTTTTTTTTTTTTGTAATTTTTAGTTTTAGGTTATTTTTTAAACTCCTTAAAATTTAAAGATATTTTTGAAAAAAAAAAAACAATGTTTTTCCATCCAAAACTAGGTATTTTTAACTCTTTTTGAAAATTTATTCCTAAAAGTTTTTAAAGTTGAAAGATATTTATTTTTTACACAAAATTAAAAAATCCAAGGACGTTAATTAGTTTTTGATGAAAATTAAAGGTGCGATTATGCCTAATTTATTAACAATTTTTAATTTCTAATTGATCGGTTTGAAAATTATATATGTAAATTATTTCGAAAATAACATTTCAAATAGATTTATTATCTAAAAAATAAATCAATTATGAAAAGATTAAATTGGTATATCATTTTTAAATTTTATAAAATTTGGGGAAGTTTAATAAACTTTAAAAGCACACATAATTATTATTATTCGAAATCACGTAAAAAATTATTATTATTCGAAATCACTTAATCGTTTTATTTCAAATATAATCAGCAATCAAATTCCTATAAAAAAAAATTCCAAATTTGTATCTCTCAAAATATTAGAAAAACAAATATATGGTTAAATATTCGTTTTTCTGTTATCAAGATTTGATTTGTGACATGACAAAATAACATTTTATATGTTATTATATTTGCAAACATATGTATAATTTTTATGATCTTCTTTCACGACAAACTATTATTTAAAATATATTTATTAAATGGTTTTGTATATGTTTTGTTGATGCATGAGTTTTGAGGCTCAACTCAACTCCATTGATTCTTCATTATGGTACCAATTTTAAGTTTTTTTTTTGTTTTTTTTTAATGTTTTTTTTGTTTTTTTTTTATTATAGGTTTAGAGATTTGTTAAATTACTAATATTTTTATTTAAATAGTTTTCAATTAAGGTTATGGTATGATTAGGCCTAATTTTTTAAAAAAAACTATATATATTCCAATGTCTTATTTATTAATTAAAAATTATAGATTTAATTATTTTAGTTTGTTGTTAGGAATTAAACACTATTAAAATTATCCTCGAGATTGAGCCTGGCTTTAGATTGGGTATACCTTAATCAAATTATTGTTTAAATTAAAATTAGAGTATTTGATAACCATTCGAAATAGTTTTTTTGAAGTGTATTTTAAAAATAAAAAATTGTAAAAATATTTAAATAAAAATGAATTTTTTGAAAAAGAAATTTCTTGATAATATGGAATGAAAAATCACTTATATATTTGTTTGCAAAGTATATAAGAAATGGTTTTATTGATATATTTGCAGGTGAAGATGAATGTGAATGCTGCAGCCATGTCTTGGTTTGGTAACATTTGCAGAAAGTTTGAATCAGTTTGTCAAGATGTGGATGAAGTTGTGAACCATGTACAACAAAACACTTAATACTTTCTCATATATATATATATATATTCAATTGGTTGAATGTTGAATAATTCTATCATGAACGGTAAAAAAAAGAATTAATATCCATTTTGCCTCACTTGAAAATCTAGCATTATAAATGACATAATTGCAATTACATTTTGAGCTCAAGGTGAAATATTCGAATTTTTTATTTTTTGGTCTATTCGTTTCGTTTTTTTTTTTTTTTTATGAGTTTTTGAAATTAAGTTTATATTCCCTACTCTCACGTATACACTCTATTTGGTAATCATTTGATTTTTAATTTTTTGTATTTGAAAATTACGGCTATAGGCGCTACTTCCCACCTCCAAATTTCTTCATTAGTTATCAACTTTTTACCAGTGGTTTAATCAAATTCTAAAAGCTTGTTTTTTGTTTTTGGAAGTTGACTAATAATTCAACCTTACTTAAGAAAAATGCAAATCATCCTAAGAAATAGGAAGGAAATAAACTTAATTTTTTTTTTTTTTTTTAAAAAAAAAGCGAAATGGTTACCAAATGGGACCGTAATTTTTTAAAAATTGTTTTTGTCGAAAAAAAACTTTTAGATAGTGTAGAGGCTAAACATTGATAATGCATTGTGAGACTTGAGATAGAGATAACCATCATGAAAGAGTATTGATATTGTAATTTCTCATAACAAAATTCACGTTTGAATCTAGGAATCAATCAAATACATTGAGAGGAAGGTGCAAAATGTGGGAGAAAATGTTATGAAGTTCTATTGTAAAGTTGCTGAAGTTATAGTTTCTCCAATTATAGATCCAGATATCAATGAAGAGGAAGATGATGAAGTTATTTCCTATACCAAATCATTGATGGGAATTGAAGAACATCTTGCCAATCCAACTGATATGCCAATGTCATCAACAGTTGAACATGTTGCTTTTGAATCAGATAAAAACCAGTTGGTTCATACTTTTGGGGTATCTTCCAGTGCCACATCTTCTTATATAGAACCTTTATTTTCTTCAAGATCTTCCATTCAAGATCCTACTCATGTGGCTTCATCACCCATAACTTGCAATGAAATAGTACCAGAAATGGGGAACAATATGTTGCCAAATAAAGCTTTTGCTGTCTATTATACTACACTTCACAATGATGGGATTGATATCATCAAAGGATATTCTGATTATATTACGTCTCACATCGACTCGGATCGAAACTACTGTTCTAGTTTCGCCTCATCCATCGAATCATTTGGTTTGTGCCTTCTACAAGCTTTTTTTCCTTCTTCATTCAATTATATATTGAGAAAATGATAAATAACTCTTTCTTTTTTATGAGTAATTTCCTTCTTTTTGTAGGGTCATCAGATGACTATAGTAGTTGTGAACCTACTGACTTCAACAAGGAAGCAGATGATTTATCTCATCAAGTTGAGCTTCAAGAGAGCTGTGTCATTGTGGATTATACTACTACCCATGATGATGTCTCTAATGAAGCCCCAAAGCAACCTTCATATAAGGTATTTTGTTTCTGATATAAGCTCTTGGGGATCAATTAAGATCATCAATGATTTGCTATAATTTATTTTCACAATACGACAAAAACATCGACATAGACACGAAATATAATACTAGCTACAACTCTTGTTATTGCTTTTTTTTTTTCTTAGCTCAACAATTGTAGGGTAGGAAATCAAATCATCAAATTCCGGGGCCATTATATGTGTTTTACCCACTCGACCATGTTTGAATTAGCATATGCAAGTCTTATTATACAAAAGACATAAGGGTGGATATGGATACATTTATTTAAATATCGATATTTTAAAGTAAGCTAAATTATTTTCATATTCTTAATTGTGCATTGGCGATAGATTCATGCTTAAAGTAATAAGTTCGATATTTTTCACTCTCGAAATTTATTGTTTTTCTCCAGTTAAAGTATTCATTCAATCATTTTTAGACATGGACATTTGGACTCCAAACCTTTTTGGTTAGAGACATATACCTTAACCAATTGAAGAATTACGTTGAATCTTGAGCTCTTAACATAATAAAACGCTATTAACATCCATTTTTTCACTTTTTTTTTTTTTTAAATAATTATGAAACAGAGAACAATAATGGATGCTTTGTCCTCCAATAAGAGGTTGGCAAGGGAGTACAAAGAGCTAGCTATTTTGCAAGGACACAATGCAAGCTTGCCTGCTACACATACAATGCTTTTGAGGGACTCAGAAACAATCCAAACAAGTGACTCTGAATGGGAGCTTCTTTGAATAAAACAAAACCAGTTTACTTGAAAACTTTTTCCATCAGATTGGTTTTAGACTTATTTTTATGTGTGGACCTGCAGTTGAATTGATGTAGGATATTTCTGATTGAAATTCTTCTTCTTATTATTATTTTTTTAAATTTTATTTTAGAAATAGAACAGAATTGTTTGGATTGGTTTAATGATCTATTATTTTATGATATTTCTCTGATCTATATATGTACTTGTGCTGGCTGCTAACTTCTCATGACCTCAGTAGTTAGGGGTTGTTCGATGACGTTTTTGTTATTCATTTTTCGTTTTTCATTTCTTGCTTCTAACTTTAGAGAGGAACTTTCCCAAAATTGTTTCTAGTATATGGTTTGATCATTTATAGCTTATAGTTGTCAAATACAATTATGATTCAAGGAAACAAATATCAAATAGAGGTAACAATTCCTTAATTTTCATTAAAACTTCCTCCATTCTATTCCTCCCTTTGGAAATTTTATTGAAATTTTCACCTTGGTCCTTTCTTCTTTTTCGTCTTTTAGAATATTACATCACAAATACAGGGTGAAAATTGATCATTTAGAGAAAGTGAATCTATAAATTCGAACAAGTCATGATTTGTTATCCAGTCGAGCTCTGCTATGCTCACGTTCCTAATTAGTGTAAGAGACTTGCCATTTGATGTCGGGGTCGAAACCTACGAAAGATTTTGATGGTTTCTTAACAAGTAAGCATACAAAATTTCATTCCATGTATCAGGAACTCCTGGTAAACACCAATGTATGCAATCTGCAAAATTTTTTGGATCAGATCTCTGTTCTTTGGTCAAAAGCTTGCCACGACGTTCCCCATAAATCGATGTATGAGCATCCTTACGAAACTCAGATAGTTGTGTAATGTTTAATAAAGTTACATTTACTTTGAGATCCTGTATAACATCATGAATTATTTCCATTATCTCAATGCTTGAACCAGTGCCCCAGTGTGGATGGTCAATTGGTTGGGACTCATTGAAGCAGTTCTCATCAGTTCCTTGCCTCCATTCCCAGCTCCTACAACAGATAATTTGCTACCTTTCTTATTAACCTTGAATGGATGAAACTTTGAGGGATGTACCATTTAGTTTATCTGTTCGATCAATTGAAATGCGGTCCCATTTGATAATTTTTTGGTTTTTGATTTTTGGTCATTTTGAATTCAATATTTGGATTCATTAGTGATTTATCGTGATATTAAAGCAGGAGGTCTTGTGTTCGGAATCTAAGATATCAACTTTTATATTTCCATTTAGTGTGCAGAACTTGAGAGCCTTGTGTTTTACTACCCTTAGATAGATTGATTGGAAGAAAAATTTAAGTTGCAATGAGTTATAAGCTCTTGAAAAAGTGAAATAAAAACTAGTAGAATGAAACTCACCACAGATGTGTTGGAGACATTGTCATGAAGAAGACCTTCTGAAAGTGAGGGTTGATGTTGGATTCTACCCAATTTGCCCATGTTTCCATTGCCAATCTGTATGCAGTGCTCACATTATACTCTCTTACATCCTCTCCAGATCCATACCTACAAAGAAGGAATGATAAGCTTACAATCAATTAGGAGTGTTAAAAAAATTCGATATCCGAAAAAATCGATCAACCCAACCTAATCCAACCCGTGCAATTTGAGTTAGATTATCAACTCATTTGAGTTGGGTTGAGTTCAAATAAATGAAAATTTTATGGATTGGGTTGGTTCATAGGTTCATCTAATATAACCCAACCCAGCCCGAATTTATTATTAACTTTAAAATATACTTTCTATTACATATAACACAATTATTTATATATATATTGATTTTAATTTTATTTAATTTCAATATTTTTTTAATAATTTTGTTACGAAAACGACAATTAAAGAACACAAAAAATGAACGTAGAGATATAGAAGATCGACACACAGATATACGTGATTACAATATTATTTGAGAGAATGTTTTTAAAAATTACACCTCTAGGGTTAGAGAGTTTATATAACACACTACTCTAAACCCTATAGTCATAATTGTAAATAACTGCAAATAAATAAATATGCTAGGGTCATAATCATAAATAACTGCAAATAAATAAATATGCTGAATACAAAATCTGAATAGGTTTCGGGGCAATACCCCTGAACCCCCACCAAGGCGCGCCGCCCCTGGACCCTGACTCGCTGACCGGGCATGAGACCCTCGTATTTGGTTGTTCGAAGCGCCAACAACAGATTCAAGGCATTTCAACATTTATTATTCAAACAACTATTAAAAGTAGTTTTTTTTACTTTTAAAAGAAAAGTTTCATTATATAAATTGAAATTGAGTTGTTAATTTTAATTCAATATATGAAAATAATTAAATAAGATTTGTGCTTCTTTCTTTTTAGAACAAAATTTTAAACAAATGGTCGATTAACCCAAACCAACCCAACCCAAATATTTCAGTTGGGTTCATTTCTTAATAAGGGTTATTTGGGTTGAAAAAATCTACCACCGAATAATTGGGTTGAGTGTAAAAAGTCTTTCAACCTAACCCAACCCATGAACACCCCTACAATTAGATGAACACCAGTACAATCAGTAAAGTTACATTGGACGACTTCAAGAGTTTTGGGAGTGACTTTGAAAGGGTGAAAATTATTTTCAAATACGTCATTCCTCTCGTTAAAAATACTACAGAAAGACAAATATTAGTTGATTGGACGACGACATACATAATTAACGGATGGAAGTTAGAAAAGGAATACTTACGTGGCATTGATAACGGGTTTATATCTCCACCAAACATAGCTCTCAAACACCAAAACATCAACCCCTTTCCAGTGGTTGCCATGGTTGGCTATGGAGTCGAGCTTCACCATTCTTTTCAACACAGTATGGTTGGTTGCATGATCACAGATAGATTCAACTATAAATGGTGCCCAGTAGTATTCAATCGATACGTTGTAATCCTGATTCGACAAATACGTAACGTAAATATTTGAATTCTGAAATGATTCATGTATTATTTGGTGTTAGTTTATCAAATTTGTCTAAGAAAATAATAACAAATATGAATTGTTGGGATTTCTTTTTAGTTGGAAGGTACTATATTATCTAGTTACAGTGAAGGGAATTCTATTTCTTCCAATCGTTTGTAGGATGGAAAACAACTAAAAAGTTTTTTGTTTTTCAGTTTCTTTTGTTTTTTATTTTTAGAGATTAAACCTATTTTTTCTCCATTTCTTATAATGATTTACATCTTAAGTATAATGGTTGAATTCTTAGCCAAATTCCAAATTCAAAAAACATTATTTTAAAAGCTACATTTTTTTTTTAAATTTTCAAAACTTGACTTGATTTTTTACACTATTGGTAAAAAGTAGATAGTAAATGAAAAAATTTGGAGATAGGAGTAGTGTATATAGATTTAATTTTTTAAAAAAATAATAACCAAAAAATCAAATGGTTTCCAACCGGGACTTTAGTTTTTAGTTTTTGAAATTTTTTGCCTATTTTCACATCATATATTTAGAATGATATTCATCATTCCTAAACAATCATGCAAATTCTTAGTCAAAAGTAGTTTGGTTTTTCATAACACTTACTGAAAATAGATTGCATAACTAAGAAACTCATGGATACAAATAAAGTTTATAAACTTAATTTTCAAAACCAAAAAATCAGATAGTTATCTAGCGGACCTTAAAAACCTCGTTTTCCCCTAAAGTTAACATTAGAATATAGACAGAGTTTCGTTAGGGACTAACAAAAGAATGATCTCTCTCTTGATACGAGAATTTTCCCCCTTTTTTTATTATTTGTTTTGAGAGTTTAATAAAAAAATTAACAATAATGAATGACATGTGAAGGTGAGAATTTGAACGTGATCTTCTGGTCGAGAATATATACTTTAACCAATGGAGTAAAAGTGGTTAAAGACGAAGAAAATGTTTTTTTTTTTAAAATTAATTTTTACTATAATAATGTTGAAAAATTATGATGGATAGGTATGGATATTTTCCACAAAGTTTTAAGTACCTCAACTTTGAAGATCTTCCTGGGAGGAACTCTTTCAAGGGATTTCTTTCCTTTGGGAATGGCTGATTGAACCAAGCAGACCATTGATTCAAATTGCCCTCTCTGTATTGAATCCCCAACAAACATTATTCTTTTGTCCCTCAAAATATCCAACAGTTTCAATGCATCAAACCTGACAAATCATTCCAAATATACACCAACATGAGATTAATCATATAGTTCTAATTATGCTTTCTATATCAAGTAAAAGGCAAAATTCCTTTAATACATATATATAACTATTATCTCGATTAAAAGATTAGAGATTTGAATCTCTAATCCTACCATTTTTTACAGCGATGTTTGAATTAACAATGTGGATGTTTTTGTTTATTACGATTACAGATCGGGATCGAAAGAAGGAAACAAATTAGAATACCTTGGCAAATTGCAAGAATTAGGTTGCCATCTCCATTTCTTATAGAAAGAATCAGGTCTTCCATTCTTTTGGCAAGTAACTTGTTTTACCAAAAATGGACATGCCTCTTCTTCATACAGAGGATATGATGCATTGTCCCATTCCCATTTCCCTTCAAATAAATTGCAGTTTTCATCTATGAGGTCTTTTGAAGAGACAACAATCGGTAGCGGATGTTTTTCGCTTCTCGGTCGGCCATACATCTTGAAAACAAAGCTTCCATGACTCTTTAGATCATCTAAGACTAATCGAGCGAGTCCGAGGACGAGAAGAGCGGCCAATGCTACCGGAAAGATGGAATGAACTTGCCGATCCAAAGAGAGTTGCTTCAACATTTTCTTTTGTGTGTGATGAAATGATTTTCTTTACTATTGTTGGACGTTGTGTTTATTGGGAAGTTGCTGAATTATTGATCATTCTTTAGTTTGAAGTATCCTTTCTCTTTTGTGCAACCACCAGTTGGTGGAATGTAGGTTGTACTTTCATGCTTTGCAAAGTTATGAATTGTTCTCATGTTGGATCTAATACTTTTGTTTTGTTCGGGAGATTTAAACCTTTGATCTCAAAGAAAGGAGTATATATTAGCTACAGTTGAATTATGCTTATCGAATCTTTTTCTTTATTTCTTCCCTAAGTTTTTAGTCGATAATATAATGTCTTAACTACGGTATTAAATTTTCGCTGACATGTTGACATTTTTGTCAACATTTTATATTTTGGTATTTATGAAGTTGTTAAAATGGTACACATACTCATAAATTGAAAATCATCAAGTTTTCTTAATTCAAATATTGTATATCAAGTTTCTTAAAATCAACATCACATTCGTGTCTTTTAATTATAAGTTATAACTTTTGTTTGAAGAACTTTATTTTGAGTCAACATTACTCTTACATTTTAAAGTTCATTAATCAAACCTTTAAAAACAACAGGCTTTTACATTCCACTTCATATTTTATCCAATAATATCCACTTTCTTTAATAGTCATACTCATAATCATTTTAAGTTAATGATTTGAATTAAACTTGGATTAGGTTTTAATTTAATGAATACATTTATTAGATTAAACTATAAAATTTAAATTCTAAATTTTAAAAAATTTAGATTGTGATATCTAAATTATGATTATAAAATATGAAGACTAAACCATTCGAATGAATATAAAAGAACTTCTTAATCTCATAAAAAAACAATAGATATCCTTCCGGATAAAAATAATTTTACATAAAACCTATATTATTTAACCTAACCCAAGTCCACTTGAAGACAGTTTAGAATAACAATCAAATAAATGAATAAGAAAAAAAACTTAAAAAGGTCCGCACAATAAGAAAATAAAAAGAAAGAAAAGGAAAGAAAATATTTAATTATTCAATAAATAAATATCTGGAAAATGAAATAAAAGAATTTGTATGAAATAGGCATTTTTGGATGATGAACAAAAAAAACATATTAAGATATCTTGGCCGCAGGAGAGCCACTCTGGAAACTGTTCTTCGAGTTGGAGAATGTTGAACAATGGAGTCCGCAGCCTTCATACTTGTTGTTTGCGCTTTCCGTACGCGGCGGAGGGACCTCTTCTCCGATCAATTTCGTATCGGAGAATTCGCCGCCGGCTTCTTTTTGCGACCTTCTGCTCTGCTGTAGCTACTGCCAATAAGGAAAGGAAGCCGAAGGTGATTGTTATATCTGGTCCGACTGGTGCTGGGAAGAGCAGGCTTGCTATGGAGCTTGCTAAGCGTCTCAATGGTGAAATTATCAGCGCCGACTCTGTGCAGGTCAATTGACAATGTCTGTCTTTGTATGCCGCTGAGAAAATGGGAGGATAATGAAAACGAAACTGAAACTCTACTTTAATTTCAGTTATCTGCAGTTGTTGTTTTTTTTTAATAGTTGTTTGGTGTTGAGAATACCCCGTTGAGAAATTGGAGATAACTCACAATCTTTATAAGATACACAGATTACTCCTTTGTTGCCTATAGGTTTTGAGATGGATGATTATCTAATATTTGGGTTCTTCTAGTCGTGCAGTGAAGTTAATATCTTTGGCTTAAACAAATTTAATCAAATAAAGCTTTTGTTTTCAGAAGATTAATGGGATTGAAGGCTGGAACATGATTTGATACAGTGAAGGGGATATGAGGAATTTGGATGTAAACCAAATGTTAGGATGGATGATAAACCACATGTTAGGATGATAAACCGTCAGACGTATTATAATATTTTCATTTTCACGTGCACGAAACATCAATGCATGGGAATTTCAAACTTTCTAGCATCTATCCAAGCCTGAAACTACTTTGGTCCTAAGAAGCTTTTGGAAAGTAGAGTAACCAATGCCTTCTTAGCTCTAATGCTTTGAGAAAGCATGTACATTTCTTTTGGCTTTAAACATTTTTTCCTTAGCTTGTGTACTGTGTATCTAGATGAGGGGTCCATTGCTAACATGATTTTTTTTATTTAACTTGGAGTTTGAATGTTTTTCTCTTTGTAATAGTAATGAACAGTTTCTTGAATGCTCATATTATTCATTCTGACTAATTTCAGGTATACCAGGGTCTTGATATTGGATCTGCGAAGCCTTCTGCCAGGGATAGAAAGGTGTCTTATATCTTGCGTGCTCTAAAAGTTTGCTACTAATTAGTAAATGAAGCTTGAGGAATCCTCATCTGGTGCTCTATTTTAAAGATGTTTAAGAATTCTAGATTGAGAATCTGACGAGAAAGGAGAAGATAGTGTGCGAGTGACATAAAAGTATAACTTACATTAAATCAATGATGAACAATCAAATAGAAAGTCAGCTGTAATTGGAAACAGATCTTACTAGTTTTCATTTCAAGTTGGTTTATCATTTTAACATCTTTCCTACTCAAAGTAATTGGTCGGCATAAGAATATTGAGAACAAGTGATTTCATAGTCTCAAATGCCAAGTATAAAAATTAACCGTACAGTTTTGATGCTGGAGTCATTTTAAAGGAATTGATTTGTTCCATCCATGCATGCAGATAGAGACAGATGTCCGTTTACCCACATGTTTCTGATATTGTTAAGTGCATCTTGATTCGCTTCACATGTAATCTGTCTTCTGAAGCATGCTTTACATTTTTAGGTTAAGATGAAATTACTTTTGTTATGGCCATGTGAGATCGCATATATTAACAATTAATATTGTTAAGTGACTGTTTTAACTGGTAGATATATTCTTTAAATTCCGCAGTCAAGTTGATTGAATCCACTGTTCATACTTCATTTGATCAATAATTCTTTCTTTATTTTAGGAGGTTTCTCATCATCTGCTTGACATTCTACGCCCATCTGAAGGTATGCTTTTCACTGGATCTTTCATCTGTGAATTTAACTCCAACTGATTTTCCATATTCGCTTTGTAATGATATCTAATTTAGACATTGAATGCAATCGTATATATTTCTTGTGTGCAAGAATGTTTGAACTTATTGTTAAAATTGTCCAGAATATTCTGTTGGTCGGTTTTTTGAGGATGCAAGGCAAGCGACAAGATATATCCTTGATAATGGCCGTGTTCCAATAGTTTCTGGTGGGACAGGATTGTATTTAAGATGGTGTGTACCATAATGGACTTCCTTTGGAAAACTATTTGAAGTTCTTTTTTTCTTTTTTTTTCTTCCTGTTGGTAATTCTTATTTTAAATTGGATTAGCACAAAATTTCACATCCTTAATTAATGAATGGAAGTATGACTGTCAATGTTAGTGGTGCTTGTGTCATTTTCTTGCCTGTAGTGCTGACTTAATGCCATTAAAAGATAGGTCCCCCATCTGTGAAAGAACGATAGGGCATATGTTGAGAATATCTGACTAGATGAACAAAATAATGTATTCTTGACAATGTTGAGAGAGTATACGAATATCTCCTCGCAGATGTCATATGAGCTTAATGATGGTTGAATTATTTAGCAGAAGAGGTTGCTCAACTTTTTTGCGATAGAATATATTATATAGGAAGACATTTTATAAATTATCTTTTATTATGATTTATGGTTGTGGGATCAAATGAAGGTTCATGTATGGCAAACCCAATGTTCCAAAGGCCTCTCCAGACATTGCTGCCGAAGTATGTTTTGAGTTAGCAGAATTGCAGAGAAATGAAGACTGGGATGCAGCTGTGCAGTTGGTTGTTAAAGCTGGTGATCCTAGAGCGCAGCATTTAGCTACTAATGATTGGTACCGATTGCGGCGTAGCTATGAGATTATCAAGGTAATTTCTCATTCTTGCTTGTTTATTTGATACTCTCTCTCTTTCTCTCTACTTGCTTATTCTTCTATTTGCATGAATTGCGCTAGCATGTTCATTTTTATCTTGGTTTTGTTATGAACCATAAAGGTCCATTTATTCTATCAATTTCATGTTAATGAGGTCTTTGACCTTTTTGTCTATTTTTTTTTTTTAAAAAAACAGAAACAAGACTTTTCATTGAAATAATGAATGAGTCTAATGCTCAAAGTACATAAGAGGAAACAATAAATAAAATCTTCTAACTTGCCAATACAATGCAAGAATCATAATACAAAATATAGACTAAAGCTCTGAAGAAGTAAAAACAATTTAGTTGAACAGAAATCTCAAGGTGAATAATCATCAACATGCTTTGCTATAGAATCACTTGATAAGACTTTGACTTGAGCAGTCCTAGGCGATATGAATAAGGGAGTGTCCTGTCTTGAGAGAGAGTGCTGAATACTCTTCTTCCAAACCAATTGAACAGTGGTGTTAAGTTCTATTCTTTTGTTGCTAATCCCACAACTTTCAACCTATTATCTGGTAATGATGTAGTCTCCCCCAATGCACCATGGTTCCAAGCATCAAGGAAGAAAAAGATGTGATTTTCCGGCCAAGAGAAACGTTTTCTCTGTGAACAGTAACCTCATAAACGAATATCACCCAACAAATGTGAGGATACCTCCTGATTTACCAAATGCTTCCAAGGAGATCCTCTGAACCAACAAAGATTATTGCGAGATCCACATGCTGCTCTACTTCCTTTCTTGTGCACAGAATGTTTGACCAGTCTCCTTCATACAAAACAGACATTGCTGTTGACTAGCTCTTATAGGGTAATGTTGCTGTTGAAAGAAGAGAGTTCTATATGCACCCCCCAAATGATCGAGAGAGACTTCTTCCTCGATTGTGGCTTCTGGAGAATCTTGATCAAGATCTTTACTACTTACGCTGACATTTGTCTCATCAATTGACTCATCCTCTGAATCGTGGGTTGTTTGCTTATTGTAGTCTTGGGAGAAGGTTCCTTGGACAAAAGAAACTTTTGAACCTGGGATGTTGAACTTGGGGCGAACAATTACAGTTGTAGAATGTCTTTTCCTTGGGGGACTTTTACTTTGAGGGACCAAAGCATGAACACAAATATCCTCCAAGGAATACGGATTTGTCGAATGATATAGCAATGAATCAGCTGAGGATTTGAACTTCTGATGTTTACAAAATGTGGGTGAATCAATGTTGCTTCAAGGACTTACTATCTCAATCTATATGGAAATTTGGGTTACCGTTTATTAATAAAATTAGAAAGAAAGGAGGAAAGAAGTAACGGAAGAATACAAATATAATATATGATGGATAGTTAATTTATTTGCTTGTGGAAAGTCTGTTGTAAATCTTCCAATTATTCATGATTCACTTCTGTGAATGTCTACTTACAAGTACATCAAATAAACCAGTGCAGATAAAGATCTCTGACAAAAGTCCCTAGATGAAATTAAATGGTTCTGAACTGTAATGTGTACTGTTTCACTACACTTTTACTCTCTGATTTCTGGGAACTGTTTGTCCCATTCTATCTATGACCTATCAATGGTTAGATTTTATTTTTTATGTTTTTCCATTAGAAGATAATGATATATAAATATGGTATAACTGTATATCATTCCTTTGCAGGCAAGTGGTTCACCTCCATCTGCATTTCAAGTTCCATATGACACTTTCAGACAAGAATGTGGCTCTGGTGCAGCAAGCAGCTTTCAGGATGCTGACAATTCAGTTGACCCTCATGTCGAGTCTAGCGAGGAAATTAGGTCGAAAGAGTTGGATTATGACTTCATTTGTTTCTTCCTCTCTAGTCCAAGGCTCAATTTGTATAGGTCAATTGACTTCCGCTGTGAAGATATGATTTCAGGTGGGTGTACTATTGAAGTTAAAGTAAATAAATATAACAGAATGCCTTCTGTTAAGTTGTTGCTAGTAGTTATTTCAATTGGAGGCTTGTAATATTGTGCATGACATTCTACTTGTCTGCTGGGTGACACAATCTTTCAAGGTTTACTCATCAGTAAATTTGGTCAGATTATGTTACTAAACGTGGTTACTTTTCATCTTCTGCAGGAAGTGATGGGATTTTATCTGAGGCATCATGGCTTCTTAATAGCGGCCTTCTTCCAAATTCAAATTCTGCCACTCGAGCTATTGGTTATAGACAAGTACATCCTGGACATCTTCATATTATTTCATTCTTTATATTTGAATACTGTGGGTTGAGGCTTTCAATATCAGCTGCTTACTTTGGCCTTTCTTTTGGGTTCCGCCGCTTTCTTTCCAATAGGAAAGTGACGAATGTGGCTTCTCTTCTTTCTTTGTTCAAGGGTCACTCCTTTAGGCATGGAAGAAGGGATTTGAGGGTTTGGGGCCCCAGTCCATTGGAGAGTTTTAGTTCTTTCCTTTTAGGTATGTTGGTCTTTTTAGTTCTTTGGAGGATTAAGATCCCTAGAAAAGTGAGGTTCTTTATTTGGCAAATTTTACATGGCCGTGCTAACACGATGGATCAACTTGTGAGGAAGTTGTCGTTGTTTGTTGGTCCTTTCTATTGTACTCTTTGTCAGAAGACAAAAAAAGATTTGGACCATATTCTCTGGCGTTGTGAGTTTTGTTTGGGACTTGTACTTCCAAACATTTGGTATCTTGTATGGTCGTCAAAGGGACACTAGTGTTTTGATCGAGGAGTTCCTCCTCAATATGTCTCGTGGGAGAAGGGTCGCTTTTAATGGCTTGTTGGGGTGTGCGATCTTAGGGGTTTCGTGGCATAAGCGGAATAGTAGGCTTTTTAGAGGAATGGAAAGTGAAAAATAGAGGATGGATCTAACACAGAATACAATGTCAAGCATGATGTCATAAACAATATGTATGACAAGTGGGCAACACGAAAGCAAACAGAAAAATAACGACACAGAGATTGGTAACCTAGTTCGGTGCAAAATCACCTATGTCCATAGGGCTGTGTGCCTGGTGAAACGAAACTTCACTATATAAAGAGTTTAGCAATTACAGTGAAAGTACTTATCTAATAGACTTCTTCAGTGACTCACGTATAGCTTCTTCTTTAGTTTCAACTTAGGTTCCTCTAAGTTTGAGCTCCCCTCACTTCCACAATAATGCTTCTTCAAGCTCTGCATGAGACCCCCTCCATACAACATGCTCCTAAGAGTAAGATCCCCTCACATTCACCATATTTAGGCTCCCCCTAAATATGAGTTTTCATAATCTTCAACGTGCTTAGGCTTCTCTTAAATACTATATCAAATCAAACTCCTCTTGAGTTCTACAATAGTTGCCGAACCAAAATTCGCAATGACAAATAAAAAGATTTTCAATAACAATACATGGAAGTTAAGGCTTAGACAAACCTTAAGTTCAAAACTATCCATACAGACTTTTCTAATGAGGCAGCTAACCCTAAAATTGAATAAGAGTACAATATAAATACGGCTAGTTTTGGGAATATATTTTAGGAGTGAATAAATATTCTCTGTAGGAAAATAAGAAAGGCATATATGGAAATTTGCAAATCTCGCAGACAGATATGAACAAGATATTTTGTAGAATTTATTGTCAGATATGTAACAATGTTTATGACAATATCTTTGACATGTTGCTCGAGTTTTGCTTGTAATAAAATCAGCCAACCACACTGCAGTCTTGTGATAATATCAGCCAATCACACGATAGTAACAGAAAGGTACCCTAGTGAGGTTTGATCCTTCGTTCACCTTCATATATTTTTGTGGGTTTCAATTTCAAAGACCTTTTGTAACTATTCTATAAGCCCTATTTTACATTGGAGTCCCTTTTTGTAGAGGGAGGTCACTTTTTTGTGGGCTTGTTTTTTTCTCAATGAAAATTGTTGATTCCATTAAAAAAAAAAAAATAATGTCCAGATGACAAGTATTACAAACAAAGGTATGCTCTCCTTGGTAGTTCTTGCAAAATCCTTGTCAATATGAAATAATTACAAAGGGAGAAACTAGTAAATATCTAAAGAAAGTCTAGGAAAAGCATGAAATCTAACTCGAGCACTTTCCAATATTCTTTTGCTTCCCATAAAAAGTTCAGGAATGACCAAGTACAAGCCTCATGAAAGGGCTGTGGCTGTCTGCAGCTAATTCATCCCCTAATCTTTAGCACTTTCTAATCCTGTGGCTGTGAAAATCCAAAAGAGAAAGGGGGAAAAAAAAAAAAGAAGGGAAAATCAACAAAATTTGACCGGAATTTCTTCTGAGGAGGCTTCTTAGCTATGTCACAGCCACGAAGCAGTTAGTCAGGAAGTAGTTCCCCATAGCTTATCTCGGTTTAAACATAGATAATATTAATTCATCTCTCCTTGTTGAATGGCTTTGATGGTTTCCAAGATAAATTAACTTTCCTAGACACAAAGTTACAGCTAGTATGGCAGAAAGACTTGGCTGCATGGAGATTTACAGAAGCCATTGAAAGTCTGTCATAATTTCTTCAATGATCTTTAGAACTTATTTATTGTTTAATTTTTTATATCCTACAAGTACTTGATAAATTACAATGCTGAATTACATTGTGCAACTGTTACCGTTTATTTTACCCTTGATTTCTTTTCCTTTTCTTTTTTATTTTCTTCAAATTTTTAAAATTTTAAGTTTCACTCTTCAATATAGGCCAGATACGCAGTGATGTAGCTAAGAGAAGAATCTCTTATAGAGAAATCTCCGATAAGAAAATCGAAGTCTTTATTATGAATAAAAAATTGTCCATACAAGTAGACAACTCTCTATTTATAAAGAATTGGAAAGAAAATTAATCCTAATCCTAATTAATCAAGAAAATAATCCTAATCCTAATAAACCAAAGAAACTAATCCTAATTCTAATCAATCATGAAAACGGTTGAAAATAGAGGGGTTGTTATGTATTAGCCCTAAGGGCTTTTTAGTCTTTTTACTTTGCCATTTTTTTCCCTTTTTTGTAGTAGGGTTTTCTATAGCCTATTTATATCGTGGTTCTGTCTTGTATGATGTATGTTGAATTATAATAAAAAAAGAGCTCTTCTACCGTGGTTTTTTCTCCCTGTTCGAGGGTTTTTCATGTAAATCTCGAGTTTTCTTCTTCTTTCTTTCAATATGCTATCAGAGATGAGTGACGAAACCCTAGCCGTCGTTGACAAAAACATTGTCGAAACAGTTGACGTCGCCACCGCCATCTCTTCTGCCGCCGTTCAAGCTGCTGTCCACAGGTACCTCCAGTCGCTCCATCTCAGCCTGATGCAGAAGCTGCCATTGCACGATGGCCAGGGCATCCAAGCGGCGCTTGACACAGAGATTCCGTCCGAGCAGCGGCTGACGCAGACGAACCCACCCGAGCCGTGCTTGACGTCGTCGAACCAGCTCCAGCTGTCGAACCAAATTCAGCGACTGACAGAGGCAAACTCGATTCCCCTTCCGGTGTCGTCTGGTGCGCGGTACTCCATCATCGATCTCCCTAGCATCGGTCACCCAAGCGACGCAAGCGTTGACAGTCGAAAATTCAGTTTGAAATGGGTGAATCCTTGTTTTTCCCTGGTGGACAGCAGCCAACCCACTTCCTCAACATGCACCGGCCAACCATGGTGCTTCAGGATCGATAGGTCTGTCTCCAATGGTGGTTCAACAACAATTAATTAGCCTTCAACAACAGATTCCTGCCTTTGGAACTACCATAAACCCTCAGTTGAACCCCGTTAACTCAGATCTATCTTATGGTCTACCAATGTATTTGGAGAATCCAGTAACTGTTTTCCCTAATTTGCCTACAACAAATTTTTTATCTGGATCCATGGGAAATTCTACAGGGTTTATCACAGGGGAGAATCTGAATGACCAAAATTATTTCTCTTGGTCCCAGTCCATTAAGATGGCCCTTGAAGGATGTCACAAGTTTAGGTATATAATTGGTGAGATATCGAAACCTCAACCTGGAGATCCTCAAGAGTGCATTTGGAAGGGAGAAGACTCCTTGCTTCGCTCTTTGTTAGTTAACAACATGGAACCACAGATAGGGAAACCCTTACTGTATCTGCAACTACTCGGGATATTTGGGATGCAGTACAAAAATTGTATTCTAAGAGGCAGAACGCGTCACGGTTGTATACCTTGCATAAACAGGTTCATGAGCGCAAACAAGGAACAGTACAGTAGACAGTATTGTTAATCATTCAAATTTATACCGGAGGCTCTGGGGAAGTCGGAATAGGAGAGCACTAAAAGTTCCTAAATAGAAGTTCCTACTACTGTTACGTGTTATTTCAACAATCTGTCTTTAATCTGGCAAGAGATGTATCTTTGTCGGGAAATTGTCTAGGATTGTCCCTGTGGTGGAGTCCAGTATTCAAAAATTGAGGAAGTTGATCGTGTTCACGACTTTCTTGCTGGTCTGAACTCCAAATTTGATACAGTTCGTAGTCGAATACTGGGATAGAGACTGGTATCTTCTCTCATGGAAGTTTATTCTGAGGTTTGTTTAGAGGAAGATTGAGTGCTATGAACAATCCTGTTGTCAATACCATTGACTTTGCTGCGGTTGGTGCAAAATCATATGGGTCTGATAGTGACAAGTGGAATGGTAAACCTTCTTCAGTATGTGAACATTGCAAGAAATCGTCACACTAAGGATTAGTACTGGAAGTTACATGGTCGACCTCCGAATGGCAGACGTCGCCCTCCGAATGATAAGTCAAATCCTGGTTGGGCACTTATGAGTGATTCTACAAATGGTGTTTCACAGTCTCAATCTTAGGTGAATAACCAGAATGATCCTGTTAATGTTGGGGTCTGTGCGATTGTCTAATTAGGTACTTCTCAATCCTTTAGTCTTCTTAGTATTGAGGGTAAGACACCATGGATATTAGATTCAGGAGCTACAGATCATTTAACTGGCTCGTCTGATAAGTATCTCTCATATTTTCCGATTGCTGGTAATGAGAAAATTCGAATTGCAGATGGATCCTTTGCTTCTGTTGCGGGAAAGGGTCATCTCTCCCCATTTAAGGGGTTGACTTTATAGAATGTGTTGCATGTCCCGGAAATATCTTACAATTTATTATCTATTAGTAAGATAACTAGAGATCTGGACTGTCGAGTTATTTTCTCACCTAATACTGTTTTATTTCAGGACTTGAACTCGGGACGACGATTGACACTGCCCAACACGATAGGGAGTCCTATTTCCTTTCTGGTGATGCTTCCTCTAGGAGTTTCTTTAGGACTAGTTTGTTGTCTTCTTGTTTTTCAACTTCCGAAAAAGATTATATGTTATGACATTTTTGTCTTGGTCATCCAAATTTTCAATATATGAAGTATTTAATTCCCCATTTATTTTATAATGTTGATGTTTCTTCCTTGTCTTGTGATGTGTGTATTCGTGCAAAACATCATCGGATTACCTTTCCATCCCTACCTTACAAACCTTCCCAGCCATTCCGTCTTGTCCATAGTGATGTTTGGGGTCCCTCAAACATCACTACTTCGTCCGAGAAACGTTGGTTTGTAACATTTATTGATGATCACACTTGTCTTACATGGGTGTTCCTTCTCACTGATAAATTAGAGGTAACATTTGTTTTCCAACAATTTTATACTACAGTAGAGACACAGTTTAACACCAAGATTGTCATTCTTTGTAGTGACAATGGCCATGAGTTCTTTAATAACACTCTTCATGATTTCTTGGCATCTGAAGGCATTGTCCACCAAAGTTTGTGTGCTCATACTCCTCAATAAAATGGGGTAGCTGAACGGAAAAATCGTTACCTCATTGAGGTTGCGCGGCGGTCCTTCATGCTTTTTGCTTCTCTTCCTTCTTATTTATGGGGAGATGTCGTTCTAACTGTAGTCAAATCGAATGCCTTCCCGGGTTCTCAAATTTCAAACACCTCTTCAATGTTTCAAAGAGTCTTATCTAACCACGCGTCTTATTCCCGATGTTCCTCTTCGAGTGTTTGGATGCACTGCCTTTGTCCATAGTCATGGTCCTCACTGCACTAAATTTGCCCCCGTGCTCAGAAATGTGTCTTTATCGAGTATCCTCTCCACCAACGAGGTTAAAGTGTTTCCATCCATCTTCACGAAATACTTTGTCTCTATGGATGTAACGTTCCTTGAGGATAAACCTTTCTTTTCTGTTAGTCCTTTTCAGGGGGAAAATACTAGTGAAGAGACTAATTGGTCCACATATTCGGTTCCTACGGACTTTCTCCCCGAACCTATCTTGGGTACAAATGACAATGTACTTCCTACTAAACAAGTGCCATAAGTAACATACTACAAGAAGAATCTTAAAAAGGAATAGTGCCTTCTGTTGCTCCACCGACTACGGTCCATGAATCGGAACCGACACCAGCTCAAGCTCAAGGTACTCCTGTTTCTGATAATATTGATGTGTGTGTGTTAAGGGTGAAGTGTGTGATGTGGTTGAGAGTGACAAAATTGATGTGATAACTCTAGAAAATGATAAAGTTGCAGGTAGTGATGAGTCATCAGGGGAAACACAGGAGGATGAATGTTTGCCCCAGGTAACTGAGGGTGACCAATGTCCTCTTACCGATGAGGGGTAAGGCAAAATAGGGGGTTATGATGCCTATCTTGATATACCCATTGCTTTGAGAAAGGAGACTAGATCATGTACTAAGTATTCCATGCATATCTTTCTATCTTACAGTAATTTGTCTTCTGAGTTCAGGTCGTTCACTACCAACCTGGACTAAGTAACAATACCAAACAATATATATATGGCCATGGAAGTTCCTGAATGGAAGGTTGCGTTATGGAAGAGATGAGAGCTTTTGAAAAGAATAATACGTGGCATTGTGTAGCTCCCCTAAAGGGCATAAAATAATTGAGTGCAAATGGGTGTTCATTGTAAAGTATAAGTCTGATGGAACTTTTGATAGGTACAAGGCCAGATTGGTTGCTAAAGGGTGTACTCAAACTTATGGAATAGACTACTTAGTTCGAGTCCTTCTCTTAGCAGTAGTTAACAAAGACTAGCCTTTCCACCAACTTGATGTGAAAAATGCGTTTCTGAATGGTGAATTAGAGGAAGAGGTTTATATGAGTCCACCCCCTGGTTTTGAAGCTCAATTTGACTATCAGGTTTGTATACTCAGGAAGTCCTTGTATGGTTTGAAACAGTCTCCAAGAGCTTGGTTTGACAGGTTCACCACTTTTGTTAAGTCCCAAGGTTTTACTCAGGGGCACTCTGATCGCACCTTGTTCACAAAGAGATCAGTATTGGGGAAAATAGTTGTTCTAAGTGTGTACGTAGATGATATTGTTTTGTCAGGAGATGATGCTGCTGAGATTACGAGGCTGAAAAAGAAAATGGCTGATGAATTTGAGATTAAGGATTTTGGAAGTTTAAGGTATTTCCTTGAAATGGAGGTAGCAAGATCAAGGGAAGGGATTTTTGTTTCTCAACGAAAATACACACTCGATTTGTTGAAGGAGACAGGAATGACTGGATGTAAACCTGTTGATACTCTTGTTGAATTTAATGCTAAGTTGGGCGATTTTGCTGACGGAGTTCTTGTTAATAAAGAGAGATACCAACGTCTAGTGGGAAAATTGATTTACTTATCTCATACTAGACCGAATATATTCTATGTTGTCAGTGTAGTTAGTCAGTTAATGCAGGCACCTTACGAGAAACATATGGAGGCTGTAAATCGGATTCTGAGATATTTGAAAACTACTCCAGGTAAAGGCCTGATGTTTAGGAAAACTGATAGGAAATGCATTGAGACTTACACAGACTCCTATTGGGCAGGTTCTGTTACAGATAGAAAATCGACTTCAGAGTACTGTATCTTTGAGTGGGGTAATCTTGTTACTTGGAGAAGTAAGAAGCAAGGTGTGGTTGCTAGAAGTAGTGCTTAAGCTGAATACAGAACTATGAGTTTGAGAATATGTGAAGAGATATGTTGAAGTTTGATCTTCATCAAGACAGTGATACTCCTACGAAGCTCTATTGTGATAACAAGGCAGCTATAAGTATAGCCAACAATCTTGTGCAACATGATAGAACAAAACATGTGGAGATCGATAGACACTTCATCAAAGAAAAACTGGACAGTGGCAGTATTTGTATTTCGTACATCCCTTCTGGTCAACAAGTTGCTGACATTCTCACTAAAGGATTACTCAGGCAAAGTTTTGATACTTGTGTTAGCAAGTTGGGTCTAATTGACATCTACACCCCAACTTGAGGGGATATGTTGAAAATAGAGGGGCTGTTATGTATTAGTCCTAAGGGTTTTTTAGTCTTTTTACTTTTCCATTTTCCCTCCTTTTTTGTATTAGGATTTTCTATAGCCTATTTATATCATGGTTCTGTCTTTTATGTTGTATGTTGAATTATAATAAAAAAGAGCTCTTCTACGGTGGTTTTTTCTCCTTGTTCGAGGGTTTTCCATGCAAATCTCGAGTTTTCTTCTTCTTTCTTTCAATATTAATTTCAATCCTAATCAATTAAGAATTTGACCGTAATAACCTAATTTACCATAATCCTACTACATCATGCAGTCACTAACCTATTGTGAATCATGAACTTCAGGCTATGGAGTATCTATTAAGGTGTAGGCAGCAAGGTGGAAGGAGTTCTCCCGGAGAGTTCTATGCCTTCCTCTCTGAATTTCAGAAAGCATCTAGGTACTGCGTGTGCAGGCAAAGCTATGTGTCTAATTCGTGCTAGATTTTGAGGATATTGTGCAGTGGACAATTAATCAACTGGCTCAATAGAAGTTTCAAATTGTGTTCCCAGTAAATTGTATGATTTGTCTCAGGAAAAAAAAAAAAAAGAATTGCATGATTATTTTCAAATTAAGATGCCATATAACGAGGTGGATTAGGACGCTCTTTTTGTTTTCAGAACACATGGGAGTTGGGATAAACAACCTCCTTTTTAATGCAAATACAACACCGATCAGGGGATACATTTGGATTTTTTGCCTACATTGTATCTCCGAGGTGTTAGACCTTCCAACAATAAGCTCCTGCCTACTAAATACATCTCTGGGTGTTTACACTAAAAGGTAAATTTGATTGAATGGAAGGACATAAACGGTAGAACAGAGGTTGAGACCAACAGCCAGAAAATACTTCCGGAATCCTTTTTTAACCAGATTACTCCTGGATATATGATTTCTGTTGAGAATTTTAAATGCAGTTATAAGTGGTTGATCTAAGAATGTAGTACTAGCATTAGCTTTATATTTTATGGCCTTGCCCAAAGGTTCTTGTTGATTCCTTGTGGGGGAAATACTTTGAGTGGAAAACCATGTTTATGGTGCTAAATACTCCTTATGCTTTTGCGTTTTGTTGGATTTCAAATCAGAAACTGAAAAATCACTGTGCAGAAATTTTGCAAAAAGGCAATTGACTTGGTTCCGGAATGAGCGTATATATCACTGGCTTGATGCATCCAAACCCCTGGTATGACATTTTGAGTGTTTGTTGTATATATTCTTTCCCTGTTCAAACTACGTAACTTTCCCACTATGAAAAGTAGCGCTGCCAATTTTATTCTCCACATATGTTGTGTTTTAAGAATCCCACATTGGAAAAACCAAGGAGACTCGCACTTTTTATAAGATAGATGGGTTACTCCTCTCATTGCCAATTATCTAATCTAAAAGTTGATTGTTGATGTTCTTGTTATTCACTTGATTGAATTCAGTAATCATTTCAAACTAATTCTCTAGTGGAAGGGACTTGATTTTAGTTTCTTCGTCCTGGTTAAATAATTGACTTGTAAAATGCACTCCGTATCTGATACTAATAATTGTAAATTTCTATGTACTAGTAATACTAGTACGTGTTACCTATCTTTACTATGTTCTATTTATCTCAGGAATTTTATACCTCTAAATTTCTCTAGTTCGTCTATGAACACATGAGAACTTTGAAGTTGTTGAGAAGTATCTTATAAAAAGAAAGAGAATTAGTATTTATAATCATAGCTTTTGTTGAAAAATTTTCCCTTCAGCATGGTTGTTTTTTTTTAACAATCCGTTTATGTTAATTTCAGTTTCACTGATTTACTTTAAAATTAGTGACATGCCGCTTTCTTCTTGTATGAATCTTTTTCAACATATCGTTGGAGACTTTGAGTCGTATCATCCAATAGTCAGCATGCATTCAACCCATTACCGAACCATTGATGCCTTATTTGAAGAGAATATGCATATGTAAGCAAAGCATTAATAGTTCGGTGACTCGCTTTGCAAATGAGCAAAGGAGAATGAATCTTACATGGATAATCCATTGTAATCATGTTAATGATTGAATTGTAAGGACAGTCCATTATAACAATGCATCGAGAGTGGTTTAAGTTACGAACATGGACCTTTTGGTCGAGGGTGCACATTTTATGTTAGTTGAGTTGTGCTCATATTGGTATTTAAATTACTATACTTACATGTTTATAATTACTATGTATAATGATATTGTCAACTTGTGTTGATCAATGTGTGACAAAAATATGTGCAGGAAAATGCACTCAACTTTATTTACGACGCTTACCACAGTGAAAGTGAAAATATCTCTGTTCCAGATTCACTTGGAATGAAGAAAGATCTTTCCAGTCATCGAGAAGTATCTGAGCTGAAGGCTTATCGAACAAAAAATAGGTACTACTTACAGTAAATTATTTTGATCATTACTATCAAATCATGAAATGAGCTAATAATAGCTTCTTCAACACTCACCAACCCCAAACCCCAATTCACAGGTATTTTGTTAGACGTGAAGATTGTTTTGATGTTTTGGATTGGATAGGGAGAACTCAAAGGGTTTACCAAGATTTCCCCATAGCTTGAGTGAGTTCCATATCGACCCCCTTTTTATTTTGTGTGGGAATCATCATACTTTCCAAAAATCCTTTGTAGGTCATTCACTTTATTCCTTTAGAATATATATCATATCATTCTTCAGCTTGTTTGGGTTAAAAGCTATGAGAGTTGTGCATTAGTTTAGCATAAAATGAAGGCTATTATACTTCCAAATGCCAGAAATTTGATGATACTGCTTGTGCAATAGTTTAGCACTTGCAGTTACAGAACTCTGGAAAGCTGAGTTCATAAAATGACCAATCAATTTTTAAAAGTGGTCGGTCTGCCTTATTTTTGGAGTTGGTCTAATTTATTTTCAGGTATTTATATATTGTTTTAGTGTAGATTCATTGGTGCTGTTAATTTCATTCCGTTTACAAATGACGTAGTTTTTTTTTTTTCTTTTTTTTTTTTTAAAAAATAAAATAAAATGGAAACATATTTTTCATTGATATAATATAACAAAAAGAGACTAATGCTCAATGTATAAAAAGACATACATAGAGATCAAAGAGATCAACACGATCTTACAAAACATAACAAAAGATGCATAAGATCATCTTAACTAGGTTGACACAATCTTAGTGTCATCCTCAAATCCTAAATCTCTAACGATATTTTTAATCAAAATATAAAGATCTCACAGTAATATATCATAAGACCTAATACATCAAAAATACTAAACTGAAGAGATAAATGCGTTTCAATTGAGATATATATCTTAAGAGAAAAAAGAACGTAGATTGTGAATTTCATGAAGATGCGATCCGACGAGTCAATGACTTTGTTGTGAAAGGACATAGTTTTTGTAATTTGAACCTATGAAACAATCTATCTATCTATTATTATTATTATTTAATTTTTGGGGTTAGATGTTGATTGAGACTGCCTATGAATAAATAGGAATATTGTATAAAGTGCTAAGGTAATCTAGCAGATTAAAGTTGCACACATTCCTATAAAAAGATGACAAGTTGGCCTCATGGAAAGGTATACCACGGCCAAAGGGCATCTTTCCATGCTGATAAAGAGCAAGAAAAAAAAAATGGTCCAAAATATTTTTCATCAATAATTTTATTTTGCCTACCATGACTATAAATTTATTTTGCATTTTCATGTGCTTGGGTTGACTTTTTACTCTGAAAGTTCTATCATTCCTGATTGATTGTTAATTCAAATTAATAAATAAATAAAAGATTGTTAGAGTTTTTTTTTTTTGTTAAAATGCATTTAAGTCCTTGAATTATTGTTGAACTTTAGTTATAATAATTTAATCTTGCATAAGTTTATAACAATTTAGTTCTTGAATTTTAACATATAACAATTAAGTTATGCACTTTAAAACTTGTAACAATTTTAACTATATCATAGAAAATTTATTAAAATTGCCTTTTTTAAAAAAATTATTATGTAACAACTTTGTAATCTACAGTTACATCTAATCTCTAATAAAAATCTATTAATCTACTTATAAGAAATTTCAAATCTTAGTTGAAAAGGATCAGATGTACTAAATTGTCATATAATCAAGAAATTTGTGGTGTAAATTCTTACAAAATTAAAAGTACAAATATCAAATTATTACAAAATAAAATTGAGTTGATATTCGATTTTAGTTTATGTATGTTCAATAGGTTTTGAATTTAATTCCTACTTTTATTTATTGTTGATTATCTTTTCGAAATATTTTTATCATCTATGAACCCATTCACTGACTAACTGTTCATTTAGTAATACTTATACTAAAATGATATTTTGATCTATGTTTAAAGTACTGAATATTAATAATAAGTGTTTGGAAAAAAAAGTCAATTTTAACTCTAAATTTTTAATTTCATTAAATGACACTTCAAATTGGTAAGTGTTGCAATCTCAACCCTAAACTTTAAAAAGTGTCGCAATTTTAACCATTTAATAAATTGTTACTCCAAATATAGTTTTTTTTTTAAAAAAAAAGAAAAAAAAACTTCTCTTATATGTTTAGTGAATTATAAAATGTGTATACAGAAAAAATGGTATTAGAGCTTGCTTTCAATTCAAATGTATGAATTTTTGCAAAGTTATTTAGTCATTAATTTAATAGGTGTGTTTATCAAATTTATTTTTGTACCCAACTTTATTTTCTTGGAACCAATTATTTCTGTTAAAAAGTAGTAGGAAAATTAGCACAAATTGAATCGAGTGTAAAAATTGCTACATTTGTTTAAGTTAGGGATCAATTTGATGATATTGAAAGTTTAAAATCTAAATTTATACAAGTTGACAAGCTTAAGGGCAAAATTGAGCGACTCGAGGTGAAAATGGAAACTTAATAACCTTGAAAGTTTATATAAATATTTTGTCACAGAGAAAAAACAAAAAATAAAAACACACTTGGCCTAACCACAAATTATCTCGTCATTTCTCAAATTAATGAAGAAATCACAAAGTTTGAATATTTAGACCCATATGGTAATTTTTATTATTATTATTTTTTTAATGAAAATTAAACCTATGGATACAACTTTCACCTCCAAATTTCTTTATTTGTTATCTACCTTTCACCAATAGTTTAAAAAACAAGTCAAAATTTAAGAATTAAAAAAATAGTTTTCAAAAAATTATTTTGATTTTAGGAATTTGGGTAAGAATTTAACTATTGTATTTGACTAAAATATGAATAAATGTGAATAATATAGGTTTAATTTTAAAAAACAAAAACAAAAAATAAAATAATTATCGGACTTTAATCCCTCAAGTTTGAAAAATTCACCCTATAAAGTTTGGTAGAATAAATAACGCAAAGGCGTTCTTTTATGTTTTGTTTTTTTTTTGTTTTGTTTTTTTTTGTTTATTATTATTTATTATTATTTTATGATGATACTTCCAATGGCTCGAATCTTTGGTTGGATGAAATAGATAGGCAGCCGGACTTGCACTCTTTTCTTTTAGGTAATTAAAATTTTCGTTTCAATTTTTTATTTTCTTAAAAGGGGGTTTGTTTTTGTTTTTCAAAAAAAAAAAACTTTCTGCAATTTCAATGTATTGGATGTTTTTTTAGTTGGGTTTCGAACATTTTGATGTTGTGCTTAGTTGCTTTTATACCCATATTTGATTCAGCTAAGGTAAAGAGAAAATTCTAGAGAGATAAATGGAAGCGGATATATTAGGGTTACAATCACAATCATAAAGGAATTAAAAATGATCTTAAATACTAAGCTTAGACCCAGAGGACTTTTATATAAGGAAATAGATGGACACTAATCAACATAATACAAAATGTAACTACATCAATATTTAATACTCTAACAGTCTTGTCATAGTGGTAGAGCACTCTAATAGTCTTATCATAGTGATAGAGTGTCCCTAGCTCCCTCTCGTATGAGGTTTGCACTCTCTCCACTGTGGAAATATAAGTGACGGTTAGGGTGAGCCGATAGAGGTGTACATGGAGTTGAGGGTGTTTTTATTGGGTTGGTTAGGTTGACAATTTAAAGGATTAGACAATTTAAATGACCCAAATAAAGTTTCAAACCCAATAACTAAAATCTCATAAAATTCAAATATTAAACACCAAATATCTATGATATTTATTGCAAATTTCAAACAAAAACAAATATCATAACAATTTTAAAAATTCACAAATTAATCAATAGAAAGTAAATAAAGAGAAATATATGTATGTATGTAAGTATGTACGTATGTATGTATTATTAATATATATAAAATTCGAGTTGGGTTGGGTCAACTAACTTTTTTAGCCCATCCATGACCCAACCCAATCCAACAAAAATAGAAAAAATTTAACCAAACTCAACCCTTACATTTTGGGTTGGATAGTCCGGATTATTTAAATTATTTGAACATCGCTAGCCGATAATGACTTAGAAAAGTTTTAATTAAATAGTTAAAATTTTGACTATTTTTTTATATGATTAATTGCCCATAAAATAATTTGAAGTTAAACAAAAATTACTCAAATTTAACCGTAGAAGACATATCAAATTATTTACATATAATCCAAATTTAAATATTAAATTCAAATATATTCATTAATTTGGTCATTAAACAATAAAATCTGAAATTTAAATTTAAATAATAATAATAATATTACAATAATTAGTGTATTTTTTTTTAAAAAAAAGATAATGGAGGAAGACGAAACCAGAAATGGAAAATGTATTCTCGTTCCCGTTTAGCTCACAGAGAAGGGAATCCTCATGGAAAAATGAGTATCTCTACTCCTCACCCTATACTTTGCAGTTTGCACTCTAATAAGCCCTCATCTTTTAGTGAAAAGGAAGTTAAAATACTATTTTAGGTTCTTATATTTCGAGATTTGTTCAATTTTCATCAATATACTTTCAAATATTCAATTTTAGTCATTAATTTTAAATAAATCTTAAGTTTAGTCGATTAAAGTTAATTTTTTTTTTTTATCGAATTTGGCTAAACAATAATACAAATTTAATACAAGAAAAATATGATATGTGAATATGTTTTCAAAATTTAGGGTGAAAATATAATATATAACAAATAGTTTTTGAAAAAATCTACAATAAAAAAGTATAAAGACTCAATTTAAAATTTATCGAAGGTACAAAACTAAAATTGAACATTTGAAAATAGACTGAAATTGAATAAATTTTATAGTATAGAGATTAAAAATGATATTTTAAACTAAAAAACCTACCAACTTTCGAAGATTTGTCAACAATCTAAAAACTAAAATTATTGATTCCAATTGTAATATTCGAAACCAAGGTTGCATAATACAATTAAAAAAAGGACCTTATTACTAAATCTAAATCCACCGTTGCATATATATGAGTGCTTTAATACTAGATCTTCTTTTCTTTGATTTTATTTTTTTGAAAAATTATTTTAAATAATAAAACTGCTAAAAATATTTACAACTAAAATATCATAGTCTTGTTATTAGTAATAAATATATTTGGTTTATTTTTCTATATTTAAAAATGATATTTTTTCTTACTTATTTATTGACTTTGAACAAATTGTATATTTAAATTTGAGAATATCTTAATTTTATTGTCAGGATTCCATTTGATATCAAAAGTTCAGGATAAATAACGATTATGAAGAAAAATGGATTTAGAAAATAAAAAAAAAACAATATCGATATTTTCTTTTCATACCCTTTCACATCTTACTTTCTTTTAATACTCTTTCAAAATTTGAAACGATAATTTTATTTTCTTCAATAAAATAAGTACATTTAAAATGATTTGAATCTCTAACATAAAATAATAAAATACATGTTAATTATCTTAAGTCATATTCATTATTCATTATATATTAATTGTATGGTGTTTAGTGTATTGTTTTTAAACACGACAGTGTTACTTATTTTTTCTTTCATTCTTAATTATTTTTAAGAAAAATTACAATCTCAATAATTTTTAATTTTACCCTTAGATTTGCATTTTTTTAAAAAGAGACACTTAAATTTGGATTTAGTTCCATTTTGGTCCCTCCTAGATTTTTTCCATGTTGCACAGCTTTAAAAAAAAAAAAATATCCATTTTTAAATTTTAGATCACCAAACAAAAAAGATTCAAGATCCGAAAATAGATCAAAATGAAAAATGAAAAAAAAAGGAAATTACCATCGAACCCCTCCGGGTTGAGAATAAAAGCAAGGCCACATAGCTACGATCTGAAGAAGAACCCTTCATTTCCGCAAAACCCTTTCTTCTTATTCTTCTCTCTCTTGGTTTCTCGGCTACGTCGCTCTTCTTCTTCGTGGAACAATGAAGGCCTCAATTCTCAGATCTGTTCGTTCCGCCGTTTCAAGATCATCGTCGTCGAACCATCTCTTGAGCCGTAGCTTTGCCACCGAATCGGTGCCGGAAAGGAAAGTTGCCGTCCTCGGTGCCGCCGGTGGGATTGGACAACCATTGGCGCTTCTCATGAAGCTTAACCCACTTGTCTCTAAGCTCGCCCTCTACGATATTGCCGGTACCCCTGGTGTTGCTGCCGATGTCGGCCATGTTAACACTAGATCCGAGGTAAATATCGTCATTTTTTCACATTTTTTCTTACACGGTTATGGGCAATTTTCTTCTGATTTGTGGGTGCCACTGTTAGAAATGCAATCGATCTGGTTTTCGTTCGGTTGATTCCAATTTGTGTGCTATTTTGTCTTCGGATGTGTATGTCTTGTTTTCTGCTCCAAAATTTAAGTCAAATTGTCTAGTGATTCGTGAAACTCGCGTGTCTACATGTTTTTGGAGCTACGTCGTGTTCATCGATTTGGGCTAATTTAATCATTTCATGGTTTTTTTTTGTTTGTTGCATTCTCTGTAATTTTGTTAGATTAGGGTTCATTGCATGCTTATTCTTATTTTTTTGTGACTTGTAGGTTGCTGGGTACGCGGGTGAGGAGCAACTCGGCAAAGCTTTGGAGGGATCTGATGTTGTCATCATTCCTGCTGGTGTTCCAAGAAAGCCGGGCATGACCCGTGATGATCTCTTCAACATTAATGCTGGCATTGTTAAATCACTTTGCACCGCCATTGCTAAGTACTGCCCCAATGTCTGTACCCACCTCTCTCGTACTGAGATGCATTTTTTTAAATAAAATAAAATAAAATTGTTATCTGGGTTGATTTTGTAATCAAAATACGGTTTTGCAGGCACTTGTTAACATGATCAGTAACCCCGTCAACTCAACTGTCCCAATTGCTGCTGAGGTTTTCAAGAAAGCTGGTACCTATGATGAGAAGAAGTTGTTTGGGGTTACTACACTCGATGTTGTCAGAGCTAAGACCTTCTACGCTGGGAAAGCAAATGCTCCAGTAGCTGGTATGATTCCATACGAAAATTTCGTTCTTGAAATTTCTCTGTAATTTTCTATTTACAGTGATGAAAAGAAGCTCGCTAATTACTTTTGTGCACGTTGGAGAAATGTCAAACTTCATTGCCTGACCATTGTAATACTGTTACAGAGGTTAATGTGCCTGTTATTGGTGGCCATGCTGGCATTACCATTCTTCCACTATTTTCTCAGGTACTTTCTTTTGTTCTAATTCGGCTCTGTTCTACAATTTTACTAGACATATAGTGAGTGCATCGGATACTTTGAATTAGAGGTGTTGTTGATTTTGTAAGGTGTATCTGATTGGCACAGGCTACCCCCAAAGCTAATTTGTCAGATGAAACTATTGTGGCTCTAACTAAGCGAACACAAGACGGAGGAACAGAAGTTGTGGAAGCAAAGGCAGGAAAGGGCTCTGCTACATTATCGATGGCGTAAGACATTTTTTCTCTCTTGTTGCTGGATTATTTATCAAATGTTTAATTCCTCAACTTCTATAGCGGAGGCTTTTGAGCTGTGTTGTTATCATCAGGCATGACATGAGTAATACTCGGTGAAAAATGCTGTTCTTTGAGTTCTATTCACTTGCATTAGGAACTCAATTCTTTGCTTCTCCATAATTCTCTGCGATTACATGTTATTTTTTGTTTCTCAAACCTCCTTTGATCTTTTGCATTTGGGTGTGGAAGTTGATCAGTTTATCTTTCATCATTCTCTGGTCTTATTTTCCTTGCCATGTGAGTATAATTTTAACGTTTTACTGTTTCTGGCAGCTATGCTGGAGCCCTTTTCGCCGATGCCTGTCTTAAGGGACTGAATGGGGTTCCAGATGTTGTGGAATGTTCGTTTGTGCAATCAACTATTACTGAACTTCCATTCTTTGCTTCAAAGGTAACGGTTGTGTTCTCTTTGGACCACCTTTTCTTTCTACTGCATTGTTTGAGTAGAAACTTGAAACATCTGAAGCTGAACTGTTGGTTTATCTTTATCGTTGAAATTCTCATACAGCGTGAATTGTTGTTCACTTTGATTTTCCTTTATAACAGGTGAAGCTTGGAAAGAATGGAGTAGAGTCTGTTTTGGATTTGGGTCCTCTCTCTGACTTCGAGAAAGAAGGTTTGGAAAAGCTCAAGCCCGAGCTCAAAGCTTCTATTGAGAAGGGAATCCAGTTCGCAAACGCAAATTAGAAGATGTTTGTATTATTTACAGTCGGGACAGGTATCGCTGCTGCCCGCATTACCATAAAACTCGATCCATTTTTGCTTTTCCCAACCCAATTGTAACTGATGATGCTGCTTACGAGCAACCGGCTTTACTGTTTTTATTAGAGTAGATCATTTTCTCCCATATAAAGTTCATCAATAATTTCCCCATGCATGTTTTTGAGGGATTTGTGGTTGGTTAGCTTTGTATCTCTGATACTTCAATAGAATCTTCAATCTTTAATATCGAGAATCGTCCGACCATTTGGACTATCACAGTGCTTGATTGTGATAGGTTGTGGAGTTGATTTATAAGTCTATAGGGTTGTTTTTTGGGTTTTTGACTTTTTAAAAACATTTTCATGCGAAGAAAAAGTGTCCTCAACTTAGAAAGTCATTATAAGATTTTCATGCGAACATACCAAATTAAGTGTTTATATATCAATTTGCATAGAAAAATATCTTCAATAATTCCATACTTCAAGTAGGGAGACAAATAGGACACAGCTAATACACAAAAAACAATATATGTAGAGGGAGAAAATAGATGGCTATGCATTCAGTTTAATTCAGAAGGGGTTTTAGTTCATGTTTTGTGAGCCCGAGTTTATTGAGAATTTGCAATTATATTTGCAGTGGATTGTGTTGTAATTTACAAACATTGATTTAGGATCTTAAAAAATTATTTTTTAAAATGATTTATTTGTTAAATTAACCTTTAAAAAATGTGTAAAAACTATTTTTTAAAATGACTTATTTGTTAAATTAACCTTTAAAAAATGCATTCCACACACTTTAATGTATATTAAAGAGTTTAAATAAAAATGATTTGAAAGATATTTTTCTCTCTTTTGAAATAGCTTCAAAGACTTGTGGACTCTTATTTGGCGCATTGGTATATTATAAAATTCGATTTATGTGGTTGGTTGGTAGGGCAAGCCAATTCTCTTAAGCCTTACCCCACATGTATAGTTTAGCATTTATGAAATTTTGTTAAGTTTATTTATCCGAAAAAAAAGTCTTTTGTTAAGTTTACTTAGTGGGGATTTTCAAAAATAGAAAGTTGGCTATGACTATTTACACGAATAGCAAAATTTTCAACCTTCTTTATGGTTCAAATATATTATTGTTGAAATGTCTACAATATTCACGTTGAAGAAGACTCAAACTCATGTTGAAGAATCAACCCAACGTTGAAGAAGGCTCAAAGCCATGTTGAAGAATCAACCTGTTAATCAACGATTATTTCGGTCCAATACCCAATTTCGTTCTTCAACCTGTGCCTGATTTAACTTCGCCAACGTATCTTCTTCAACATCACTCGGTTCAACTTCACCAACATATCTTCCTTAACCTCTTTTCTTCTTCAAATCTTCTTCTTCTTTGCATATAATTTCATTTTAGATTCTTATTTTTTCTTTCCGACTACTATCAACAAAGGATTATAATCTATTAGTGACATATCAACTCTTTAAGATTATCACTAATCCTCTTCTTTCATTAAACCTATCACCATTTAGTCTATGAATAAGATCTAGTTTGTTCATACTTATTAAACCTAAACTTTTTTATGAATGAAATTTAAGATATGACAAATGAAGTTTTATTAGGTATAACATGAATAAAGTACTACAACTATGTATCGTGATAGATATTGATATCTTTCTATCAGTGTCTATTAGAGATAGACATTGATAGAAAGTTATTAATGATATATGTGGGGGTATCGATCACAATTTTAAGTTGATTGTGGAGATATTGAAAGTGGGTGTGATTGTGGGAGAGGAAGCAAAGGGGGATTTGGAAGGTGTAGGAAGGATAGTGGTGAAGAGGGAGAAAGTGAAGGAAGCTATTAAAATGGTGATGGATGGATATGAGAGCGAAGAAATGAGAAAGAGATGTAAAGAGATCGATGGGAAGATGAAGAAGGCCGTGGAAAAAGGAAGTTCGTGTCTTTGTCCATAAAAATGGAAGTTGCTGCTTTGAATTTTTTGTCACATCGGAAATGAAAATCTATACAGAATATTCCATACTTCAATCAGTGTCTGTCACATCCCCTCCCTAGCCTTAACCCCCAAGACCGAGAAGGGAGCGTGAGGATAAACCAGTAGTATTCCAAGACAACATTTAAATTCAACATTCCCCCCATATCTATTAAGGATTTCAACATGTTTACAACACTCTATCTATCTTTCATACACATAGTTTAGTTTCCTATATTCTTTATTACATGATCCAAGCCGTGCCCTGAGAATTTACCAAGTCCTGGTGTGATGGTGGTTAGCAGACTCCTCCTTGAACGCTCCACTTTGCTACCTGGGGGGGGATATAAGAAAACATTTGGAAGAGTGTGAGCTAATCACTTTGCAAATCATATTTTTGGGAAATCAATCACATAATCATAATTTCAATATAATTTATGCATGATCATGTATATGTTCATTCAATCAACATTCTCCAGTCCCATACTATACGTGGCATGCTTATATCATGGACACATTATCAATCATCAAAACTTTTTATGGAAACTTTCCTATAACCCACTTTTCCCGCTAATGTGCACACCGAAAATTCTTTATCCCGCTAGTCATGCTTAGGTACTTGACTATACTTTCCGCCGGTCGTCACCGACTATTATTTTCCGCCAACCGAGGCCAACTATATTTTCCCGCCAAGCACCTTTTGTTAAGCATGCTAACTATGTAATCTGGGTATAATCTCAGTTTCCATAGCAATTTCACAAACAATATCATGGAAATCATCATAACATCATAAGCAGTATTTTGTACTTACATATGCATTTATTCACATATCAAAGCATAAAGCTAAGTAAACACTCACCGTGAGCAAGTTTTTCCATTAAAATCACCTTCAGACTACCTTCCTGAGAATTCCTCCATATCAATGAAAATTCTTCAATTAATACTTGATATAAGAAAACATTTGGAAGAGTGTGAGCTAATCACTTTGCAAATCATATTTTTGGGAAATCAATCACATAATCATAATTTCAATATAATTTATGCATGATCATGTATATGTTCATTCAATCAACATTCTCCAGTCCCATACTATACGTGGCATGCTTATATCATGGACACATTATCAATCATCAAAACTTTTTATGGAAACTTTCCTATAACCCACTTTTCCCGCTAATGTGCACACCGAAAATTCTTTATCCCGCTAGTCATGCTTAGGTACTTGACTATACTTTCCTCCGGTCGTCACCGACTATTATTTTCCGCCAACCGAGGCCAACTATATTTTCCCGCCAAGCACCTTTTGTTAAGCATGCTAACTATGTAATCTGGGTATAATCTCAGTTTCCATAGCAATTTCACAAACAATATCATGGAAATCATCATAACATCATAAGCAGTATTTTGTACTTACATATGCATTTATTCACATATCAAAGCATAAAGCTAAGTAAACACTCACCGTGAGCAAGTTTTTCCATTAAAATCACCTTCAGACTACCTTCCTGAGAATTCCTCCATATCAATGAAAATTCTTCAATTAATACTTGTTATATCAATAAATAGTGTTAAATTTAGCCAAAATATCATTATATATTAAAAACACCAGCTTACCCTACTCAAAATTAACCAAAATACCAAAGTTAGCCTCTTTAGAGGTTATTTGGACTGAGATAGGCAGCTGGGCGTTGGGCAATAGGCAGAGTGGGTGTGCTGTGCCGCACAGGGGCGGCGCGTTTGGGCGTGTGCTGGGCGTGATGTGCTGCACGGGGAAGGCAGCTGCGTTGGGCTGGCGCACGGGATGCGTCGAGCGATACGCACGCGGACGGATGGACGCAATGTTGCATGTGCGCAAGGCTTGGGCTGACTGTGTGTCTGACTTCCTCAATGTCTCACCAACACAACCTTATTTCTTTTGATCTCCAATCAGCCTAATAACTTAAACGTCACTCTCTAAATATGCTCTCAACACACGATTTAGGTGCTGGTACGAATGAATTTCCCTTGCCCAACTCCCCTATTTATAGCCATTTCAAACTCATCCCATGTTGACAACACAACTCCCATTTGTCTCCCTTTGGAGTTGCCAACATTCAGTCTACCCAGCCTATCCTTAGCCTAGCCTTGAGTTGTTCTTTCAGCTTGCCAGCCAAAATTCCTTTTGTTGCATGAAATCTCCTTCACCCACCTCATGCTTCGGTGGATTGCATGAAATCTTCTTTAGCCACCTCCTACTAGAATTTTATGTGATCCTTCTTTTGCCACCTAAATCACCTAAGTACCTCACATATTTCTCTACTTAAATTGTTTAAGTCTTATATTCGTATACTCTTAGCATTCTCCCTCGAAGTTTTCCATCAATTAGCCTCACCTTCTATCCTTAATGCATAGCAACTCACCTTTCCTTCATCAAAGTTCAACTTAGCCAACGCATGAGTTGGTCATCACCACGAATAAGGTGGCCGCTCACCCTCGACGCATGGCTTGCTAAGTGTGCTTGCTCGGCCTACTAGGCATGAATGCATGGTGCTGACCATCGACGCATGGTGTGTTGCCTAGGCGCTTGCACGGTTGGCCGCATGGCATGCTCGGCCGCATAGGCACTCTCGGCTGTGTGGGCGTGCGCTTGGCCTGGCGCGTCGACGCATGGTTGCTCGACAGCGCATAGGATGGCTAGCTCGCTTGTTCGTTTGACGCATAGGCAGGCGCTCATCGATGCATGGTTGCCCGGAAGCGCATAGGATGGCTCGCTCGCTTGTTCGTTCGACGCATGGGCTACGCACTCGGCATACACCATCAACGTATGGACTGCGATTGACGCATGGTCTGCACTTGTCCTTGCCGCCTCGACGCATGGCTGGCGCGCCTAGCATGTTCACTCGACGCATGCTTGCTGCCCTGTCTGCATGCCTCTTGTATGCCTTTGCTTGGTTGTATGCAACCCCTAGCCATTTTTCAAAGTTTTCTTGCTTCCATCCTTCATTTCTTCTTGCGTCCAACATATCTTAAGCCCTTCCTAGGCGTTTGGACCCTTGGTCACCTTTTTGGAAAATTTTGATGTTTTACTCCCTTTGTTCCAATATCCTCACTTAATATTTTTCTTCTCTATTTAAATTTAGTTTTAGTGTTAGGGTCTTACAGTGTCTATCACCAGTAGTTAGTTTGTTAAAGTTTATCATTGTCTATTATCACTGTCTATCACGGATGGTTATTCTTATTTGTATATAACTCAATAATTCAAAGTGAAATTATTTGTATAAATTTATTGTTTAAATTACTTGTTAGCAAACAATTTGTTAATTTGTTTAATTGGGCTCACATTAGTAAAAATCTTAATTAGTTTGATTAAATCCTATTCATCCCCTCTAGATTGCCATACTGATCCTACAGTTTGTCTATGAACAATTTTGACTCATTGGGTTGAGAATATATTATGCGACCAACATAAGAATCAAGAAGCTTCTTGGTAAGAGTTCTTTATTCTTTTTCATTTTTGTTTTTTAAATATATAAAATTGATAAAATAATGAGAGACAGTGATAGAGGTCTATCACTGTCTCTCTATGATAGATAGTGATAGACTATTACTAGTATTTATCTTTGGTATATTTGTAAATGCTGATTTCTTTTTCCATTTTTATTTATTAGGTTCATCCCATTAGCAACATTGAACACAAAGTAATGGATGATGATAAATAATTTATAGTGAAGCTCAACTTGGGATCTTGCAGCTGTCGAGTATGGGTTTTAAATGAAATTTCATGCTCTCATGCACTTGTTGTTCTTCAGATACTTAACGTGGATACTTATTCTTATGTATCTAATTATTATTATTCAAGCACGTTGTCATCAACATATAAGAATTGTGTTCGACCTGTTTGAGTCCATTCATATTGGAGAGTTGTAGATGATGGCATTATAACATTGTCTCCTATTTTTAAGCCTTCAGCATGATCCTTATAGGTGAAGTTAAAAGTAGTTCATCAAGATGTAGTTGTTGTCATTGCGAAGGTCACAATTTTAGAACTTGAAAACTTTGCCAAATTAATCAATGGTGTAATCATTATCTTTGCATTTTTTCCCTTTGTATTGCCAAATAGATTGATATTAGAATGTACTAAAGTTATTTTTTTGTCTTGATTAGTTCTATTTTTGAGTTTGTAAATGAATGGAACATCTTTATATCAATTAAATTCTTAATGTCTTTGTTTATATCATTTTTGAATTGATGAAACATGTGATATACATACTTATACACATTAATATACACTGATATCTTTCTATCAGTATCTATCACTGAGACACACTGATAGACCATGCTTTTTATTGGTGATTTTAAAACAAGAAATTAACTATCACACTTTAAAGCATAATTTTTAAATCTAATAAAAGGATTGGTAAATGATATATAAATTTAAGAAGAACCAATCAAAATAAACATATATGAACAAATAAATTTAAGAACAAAATTTGCAAATAATTTCAAGCAATAAAATTTAAGAACAAATTAATTGCAAAATTAAATAGTTGAGGGATAGAGAAATTGACACCGAGAATTTTATAGTAGTTCGACACAATTGGCTTACATCCACTTCCCAAGCTCCTCTTGGGTTTGTCACTAGTGGCTCCTCTTGGGTTTGTCACTCAAACTTGACTCTTTCCACAACTTATAATCGAACTACTACAACGTTCTTTTTCCAGGCGCAAGGACAAACTCGATCCTTTCCACGGTTGAGGATCAAATTGTTACAATGAATCTTTTTCCAGGATCAAGAACAACCCTTACAATAGTTTGGAAAAATAAAGAGCACACTTAACAAACTCTCTACAAGGGTGGATTTACAAATTTTAGCTCACAACAAATGAATTGTCACAATACAATAAATCTCTCAAGAATAAAATGAAACGAAAAAAATAGGACCTTTAAGAGAATAACAATGGAGGCTTAATGAATTATAGAGGATTGTAAAAAGATGTGAAATTGTTATTACAAATTTGGAGAAGATGAAGTGTTTCGAAAGAGAGGGAAGATGTTGAAAATTAAAGGAAAATTGGACTATATAGCAAGTTTTTAGGTTTTGTTAGGATATTTGGCAAAATGGAAATTTATTAAGAATTTTAGCAAACCAATTGAAATCACGTGCTTGAGCTTTTTTATATTCTTGATTTGCCCTTAACGTGTTCCAAAATTGCCCTCGTAATCATTCTCATCATGTATAGACATTCATATGTAAACCCCTGAACTTTTTTTTTTACTAGTTAATCAAGTTTATGACCTCTTAATTATGAGTTAAGATGTGAATTAACGTCAATGGGAAGAGTAAATTAAGTATAGTGAATGGTGTGTCTAAAATGTAAGGGAAGGAATGAAGGAACCCAGTTAAAGGTCCTTGAGTGGAAGCGGATCGTCCTGGATTCCTAATTTTCACAGAATACATATTTTTACAGAAGAAGAACATACAATTATGCATTTAGTTCAAAAATTACAGCATACTAAAAAATAAATGCGGAAGAATAAAATTAGGCTCAAGAACCCTTATCTTTGAAGACCGTTCTTCAATGGATCCCCTCGAATAATACAAACACCACCATAATGACTACCTTGGTATTCTCTTGGATGAGAACCTAAGAGTTGTGGGCTCTGACTATTTTGGTAGAGAGGGAAGAATTGTGAGAGAGGAGATGAGGAGAAGAAAAGAATCTCATAGAACCCTTCTTAGAGAGAAAATTTCTCTGTTATCTTTTCTTCATTTTCACACACTGCAGAGAATAGGGAACTACTTTCCCACTCACACGTTTGGGAGAGTAGGAGGAGGGGAAGGAGTTATAACTCCCTCCCATAATTAGTTTTTTGAAATAAATTAATAAATTAATAAATTAATAAATTAAATTAATTTATTTAATAAAATATTTAATATATATATATATATTATATATATATGTGATATAATATATATTATACTATATGTTATATCAAATATAATATATAACCTATAGTTTCTATATTGTATCAAATACAATATAACCTATAGTTTCAATTCTCTCCTACCAATGACTTTTAATGTAAATCACATTTATATTAATTTTAATTATATGAATCCAATTCATATAATTAATATTTGAATCATATTCAAGCATTCATTTCCTTTCAAGTATACTTTATATTATAATGTATAAATTACATTATAGTAATTATATCATATATAATTAAAATTAAATTAATTATATCATATACAATTAATGCCCTCAATTAATTTGAACAATTCAAATTAATCCAAAAATTGATTCTCATTTATTCCCATTGAACTACCGTGGGGACCTCATGGACACAGCTTGAAGCTCCAAGATACACGAGTAATTATTTAAACTCCTTTAGTTAAATTATTCACAATCCGTTAACTGTCGGGCACTCTACTAAAGACCGACAATTGCATTCTTCGCACTATTGATATATTTTTGTGTCCATTGGATATAACTAGTCAATAGTATAATGACCCTTTACAAATTGCTCGTAACTACAACTAGGCCAAAATTACCGATTTACCCCTATAGTTATATCTAACTCCTTAAGTACCACTGATCTCTCTAATAAACAATAAATCATAGTCCAACTATGATCGAACCCCTCTTGAGCCAGAAGAGGGTGTATGTTCGTTGCTATCGTGATTCGCTCTAGGAGTATTTTGTATAAAATAAATTGGAAGAAATAGTTCTAAGTATAAGTGATGCGTTTAAGTAATTGTAACGCGTTGGGGCGTCAGATATATGCAACAGAATGCACACAACTTCTTCTAATGACGTTCAAGTTTTCCTAAACCAGATCCAAGTATAAATCTAATTTAGGTTCTTGGTAAGTCCAGGGTCGAACTCAGGGATTCAGTTAACCAAACACAGACCTTGCGTTGTATCTACTGTAGGGGCTTTCCTAAATAAATGTGAGAAATGTGTTATTTACACTAAATTGCTATACCTGTGCAAGAGATGCAAAAGAGTTAAGTAGTTAGTGATGGATCATGTGAGAATGGAGTTTAATGTAAGTGGACGCGTCGGTCTAAGACGAGTGTACACAACTAGGATGTGATGTGAATGAGATGTGATGGTTTGCTTGTCTTTTGTTCATGCGTCAGACTTCATTCAACATTTCTCAATCCGAATAACATACAAAGCCTATCTCTAGGATGCATGCGTCTAACACAAAATGCAATAGACACTAGTAAGTCTATCTCTAGCTGTACTAGGCATCCTACTTAATGCAGCTTAGTTATTCTTTCGAACAATCTAAGTTAAAGATGCTTTTACGAATTTGTCAAGTTAGCTTGAGCTTTAGAATGAAGTTGTGCATAAAGTATTAATGCATTCAACATAAACAAGAAATAAACAATGACAAGTATGATGGATCAAACATATGAATTTTATAAAGAAACAGAGAGTCTTTACAAAAGCAATATTTAATCAAATGGAATGAAAGTGATAAATGAGAAGAAGGAAACTGAGTCAAGCCAAAGAATACAATCTCTTGTATTTCTTTGGCTCAATCTCGTTGTGTACAATCACTTGTTTAGGAATTGGATGAAGTGTATTTCTCAAGATTAGCTTCCTCCGCTCCCTGACCGGCGGTGGTGATGGTTCTCAACCCTTCTGATCGTCTAGCACCACAACACAGCCTCTACAGAACTAGGATTATGACTACAATATACATAGAATAAAGATCTTTATAATTTCCGAACTTAACTTTGGAGGGACTTCATCTATTTATAGGTGTTGGTCACGTCCACTTGGTGAATGGGCAGCATTAAATTCCATGTCCTGGTCAACATTAAAGTCCATGCCTTGATTAGCCGCTGACTCTCGGAAGCTTTTCAGACACCGCCTACTGCGTGGAAGCTTTTCAGATGCCGCCTGCTACAGGTGCCCATACTTGCAAGTGGTGATGTGACACAATCAGCCTGGAGCAATGAATCTTCTCTGTGTTGAACTCCTTCCGACGCATGGCCCATGCGTTAGAGCTTTTCCTGCGGCACTTGTCTAATGTATTAGCGTTAATCCTTGCGTTGAAATCCTGTAATACAATGCGTTAGTGCCACGATATTTAGTAATAAAACTTCTTTTTCATGAGTTTGCTAATGTTTGAATAAATCCATATGTTTCTTATAAAAATGAGGAGAATCTATCATGAAAAACATTAGTTGTTCCAACTTAAGAGCAAAAATAACTTGTATTTTTACAAGTTATCACCACCCCCAAATTTGAACAATGCTTGTCCTCAAGCATTCTAAAATAATTCTTTGTCATCTCCTTTGACTTAAGTGTGCGGAGTTCGCCTCTCATCATATTCAGTCATAAGCTTGAGATAAAAGTTTGGAAAATATAACTCAGCTTGACTCTTTTCTAAAAAGACTAACGTTTAGTTTCAGGTGTAACAGGCCTTTTATCACAACTCCTTTCATTTCTCAAAACATTCTCGTTTTTTTTCTAAACCAACAATGCGTTAGATGCTCTTTTTACAATAAATGCCGAATAAAAAGAAAAAAAATTATGAAGTTACTTACCCATGCGTTGTTCCAGGTATCCCACTTTCGTTTTGGCTTGCCCCCACGGGTGTCATGCGAGGATCCAACTACGAGTGAGAACCCTTCACAACTAAACTCATATCTAATATTCATGCATTTCAAAAAATAATTTCTTTAGATTAGATAGAGGAGTTATATGGGACGCGTTGGTCTAGGAGACTTAACTTCGTTTTGGCTTGCCCCCACGGGTGTCATACATGCATCCAACTGCGGCTAAATGCCTGTTCCAACTAAACTCATGCCATTTTAAGGTTTTTCTTTTGAAGTAATGACAGAGGAGTTGCGTTTAACATTTTTCTTATTTTGTTTCCTTTTATTTGTGATGTACCCATTTGATGTGTTTTAACTCGGATTTCCCTCATCCCCAAATTTGGAGATGAGCTACTCATCCCAAATTTGGAGACGAGCTAAATCCTCATTGTTAAAAGAGAAAAAAAATTTCAAAAAGGCTTTAAGATTCTGAAAGGAGTTTAAAACTTAAAGCTTGCACGCGTTAGAAGGTAAACATAACCTTTTTAGAGAAGTTCAGATCTTGTTGATTTTCTTAACGCCTACTCTATACTTCTAGATTTCATATAGTTGATATCATTGAGGTCAGGCAGAGCACAAGACAGAAAATATCTAAAGAATAAAAATTAAGTATGCCAAGGTCAAGCGCGAGGAACAAAATGATAGGAATTTCTCATTCATTTTCATAAATTCACTTGAAGTAAACAAACAAGTCAAAGAAGATACAAAAGAACAATTAAATCAAAATACAAAAATAACCGAACACCCCAAAACTCTATTGTGCTGGCACGTCATCTCTGTGTTCTTCCTCAGGGTCTTCATCCATAAAGCGCAAGGGGTTTCTAAGATGGGCAGGCAGTGGAGGTAGAGCAAACATTCCAACCAATACCTGATTGATGTATTGCATTGTGTAAACAAATTTGTCTTGCAACCTTCTTGTTTGCTGCCTTAGATAATCCCTTAGAACCCGATTCTGTTGCTGAAGACCTTCGATAGATGTAGCCAGTGGTCTGAGCTGATCATTGATAAAAGTATTCAACTTTTCTAAGTCTACACTGTGTTGAGGTAGTGTTGGTTCTGGGTCTTCAAAATTTGCTGCGTTGCTTGACCCTAGCCCAGTTGGCTAAAAAATTATTGGAGGAGGCACAAAGTTGGGAATTGGACTTGGTTAGGGTGAAGGAAGGGAATAAGGGATGTCCTGATCTGTATGAGTGGGTTCTTGGTACGTTTAATCAGGACTCCCTTCTGGCGGGGCCAATGGTGAGTCATGGAAAGTAAGATTGAGGGGTGGTTGTGCTTTTTCAGCCGAAAGTTCAAGCTCAGCTTCATGTTCTTCATGCTCTGAAGCTTCATCGCTGTGTTCAAAAAATCTGGACGCGTCTTCTTTTGGGGGCGTGTTTGGATGATCGAGGCTTGGTTGCCACTTCCTTGGTAGGTAAGGCAGGTTGATGCCGGCATAACTGCGAAGTAGACGCGCTTACTAACTTTTATGTCTTATCAAGGCCATCGATATCTTCATGATCATCCCCCAGAGGGATGCCCCCATTCGCATAGTGCACAGATCAACCCATGGAAAGTAGAGTTGCCCTCGTGGCTTAGTCTTGATGCTTTGATTCTGATCCTGTATAATTCTTTCCAACGCCAAAGGGATGCCTGCATGATGCAGATAGGTAGCCAGGACGCGATTCCTTTTGATAATGTTATATCATGCATCATGCATTGCTCTGTTTCTCGATCATAGTCAATACACAAATTCGCGTCTGGAGTTAAATTCCTGGAAGCTAACATTTTTGCCCCGTTTCTCGACGTTTGCCATTTTCTTCCAGGTTTGGCTACCATCCTTAACGCATCTTCTAATTAGCTTGGCGTAGGCTGCTCCAAGATGCGATTTCCTTCCGCGTCCGGATTACTGTCAATGTTGAACACTTCATTTATTTTGTCAACTGAGAAACGTACTAACACCCCATCAACAAAAGCTGTGTTCTTCTCCATATCAAACTCACTGTTGTAGAACATGCGGACGAGGTTAGGCCAAATATGGGTGTGCCCAACGTAGAACTGATTCCATCCCAATGCGTTAATTGTCTCAGTTATGTAAATTTGCAGTGGGTGGCGTTTGGGAAAGAAGCCCTTTTCTATGAGTATGTCACTAAATTAACGCTTTCTTCAAGAGGTCTTCTTAGGTAACCGTCGGTTACCTTGCGTTTTCCTGCCGCATGCTCTTTTGCTTCCCTTGCCAGTTCTCTCAGTTCATTCTCCAATTCCTTTTGGAGATCCGTCTTCCTTCGCCCTTGCCTTGTGGGCTGGTAGTCTTCCAATTCCTGCTCTAATGCGTCGTGCCTTGATCTGTTTTCATGCATTGCACCCTCAGGTCCGGATGCACATTGCTCATCTTCTTCTTCCTCCAATATCAATCTTCTTTTTCTTGTTACTCTTTTTGATTTTAAAGGCCCTTCATTCGCGTCAGATGGGCGTGGTTGAGAAGCTTCAGGGCCAATTCTCCCTTCTCTAATTTCTTCTTCCCTTTCTTCTTCTTCTAATTCCTCTTCAAGCATCATTGTATACCGCTCTAATTCGTCTAACTCAAATGATGCGTTAGGTGGGTCTGAATGCATCACCGACTTTTCATCTTGGCTTTGATTGAGGGACGCCAAGATCGCACCAAAAACCTCTTTCTCGTCCAATCGAGCCAATTTTGCCAACTCTTCAAGATTGCGCTCTGACACAGGACTGTCAGAGGGTGGTATGGGTGGAGTAAATGGAGGGGTGCCCACTGAGGTATGAGGTGTCCTAGGGGAAGATATGAGGATGGGCGAATGAGATGGTTGGCTTGACGCGTCTGATTCCACTGGATAAATGGTGACCAAGGGCTCGATAGAAAGTGGAGGTGGTGGATGCACAGCTGGTGACGGTGCGTTGTGGACGTAGGCTAGGAGTGGATTATGCGTTGCACCCACCATAGTGATGTTAGGGATGACTGGTGGTGGGGCAGGCTTGGTGTAGTGTTTGGAGGCGGCTGTAGATGACGGACGCGTCCTCGGTTTTGCAGGTGTCTTGACCCTTGGTTTGAGGGTAGTTTTGGGTTTTGCTTGAGGGATGTTAGGTTTAGGTTGATGGATCTTGGTCGAAGGGGTAACGATAGCTTTGGAGGCTTTGGAAGGGAGTTTCGTGGGGGCTATGGAAGGTTTCGAAACAGGGGGCCGCTGGGAAGAGGTGGCTCCGCCGTGTGTGGGTTTGGTTTGGGTGAGGGTTTTGGTGGTTTTTCTAGGGCTCGGGGGAGGTGAAATCGAAACAGAGGACGAGGAAAAAGAACTTACCGGTGAGTCGTTCCCAAAGCTCACGGTCTAGTTCTGGCTATCTGAGGCGGACGACATTGTGGCATGAGAAGCTCGGGCGAATCGGAAGCGAGGGAGATGGAGAGGTTTTCTTTTTTTTTTTTTCTTTTTTTGTTTCAGAGAGCTCGAGAGTGAAAATGAAGAAGAAGAAAACTTTGAATCGTTGGGTCCTTTTATAGGCTGAGAGAGGGTTAGTGGCTGACGTCAGGTGGCGCCTGATGTCTGTATTAAATGTAAAGCTGAAGGGACGTCTCAGTTATCTAAATACTGAAGTGTTTTTGTGTTTTCGAGATGCGTCTCTTCAACTGGGCCATGTGTTAGACTTCCGTCTAACACGTCTGTTATTCCTAACTCCATTATACACAACTTTTAAAGAAAAACAAACAAGTTTCTAAATTTTATAAAAGCAGAAACAGAGAACAATCTTAAAACAACCAAACAAATAAATCAATCGTAAAATACAGAATGCAAAAAGATAAGGATAGAGAAAGCGCCCCTGGAATATATGGCGATGCAAACACAAGGATATTTCGATGCGGGCCTCAATTGGCTTCGCATAGTGTGAGAGAGGACTTTTGGTGTTCCAGTCCATCTTCAAATAAGGCTTCACTCTTTGGCCGTTTACTTGAATGCGTTGGTGCCATCTTCTCGCATTATTTCCATAGCTCCATATGGAAAGATTGTCTTAATGATAAAGGGTCCTGACCACCTGGATTTTAGTTTTCGTGGAAACAAACGCAGACGTGAATTGAACAATAGAACTTTTTAGCCAACAACAAGTTCTTTCTTACTGATGCTTTGGTCATGCCAACACTTTGTCTTTTCTTTGTACAGCTTGTTGTTCTCGTATGCGTTCAATCGCCACTCCTCGAGCTCGTTGAGCTGAAGTTTGCGTTGAGCGCCCGCGGCGTCCAAGTTCATGTTTAATTTCTTAACTGCCCAAAATGCCTTGTGCTCCAACGCTAAAGGTAAATGACAGTCTTTTCCAAATACAAGAGAGTATGGAGACATACCTATAGGAGTTTTGAAAGCATTCCTGTAGGCCCAAAGCGTTTCATCCAGCCTCTGTGCCCAATCCTTCCACATTGCATTGACGACTTTCTCCAGGATAGACTTGATTTCTCGATTTGATACTTCCGCTTGATCGTTTGTTTATGGGTGGTAAGCAGCGGCGATCTTGTGCCTGACATTATATTTTGCAAGTAATTTGGAAATGATGCGATTAATGAAGTACGTACCTTCGTCGCTTATCAGGGCTCTTAGCGTTCCATAGTGTGTAAAGATGTTCCTGGTAAGAAACTTAGATACAGTGGATGCACCATTCCTAGCACAGGCTACTGCTTCTACCCACTTAGATACATAATCTACTGCAAGCAGGATGTACTATTAGCCACAGGACAGGGGAAAAGGTCCCATAAAATCTATGCCTCAAACATTAAACAACTCAACTTCGAGAATATTGTTCAAGGGCATTGCGTCCCTTGAAGAAATATTCCCAGTGCGTTGATAGGGGTCACATTTTCGAACAAACTCCCTCGAGTCTTTAAAGAGGGTGGGCCAAAAGTATTTGCTTTGAAGAACCTTCGCTGCGGTTCTTTGCCCACCGAAATGCCCTCCGTACGGAGAGTCATGACACTCAGCTAATATGCGTTGTGTCTCCTCCTCCGTAACGCATCGACGCATTATGGAGTTAGAGCCTTGTTTATATAGAAACGGTTCATCCCAAAAATTAAACTTGCTGTCATGAATTAACCACTTCTTTTGTTTAGAGTTGAAGTTCCCAAGGAATTGCTTGGTGGTTAAATAATTGACTATGTCCGCATACCAAGGTTCCCTGCCTTCAACTCTAAACAGGCTTTCATCAGGAAATGTGTCCTTGATTTCACCTTTTTGGGCTTGCATTTCTTGATTCTCTAGCCTGGACAGGTGTTCAGCCACCTAATTTTCTGTTCCCTTTCTGTCCTGGATATCAATATCAAACTCTTGTAGCAATAGCATCCATCTTATCAACCTTGGCTTTGCGTCCTTTTTGCTCATAAGGAATTTTATGGCTAAGTGTTCGGTGTATATGGTGGCTGACGCACCAACTAAGTAAGATCGAGACTTTTCAATGCCAAACACTATAGCCAACATTTTTTTTTCAGTAGTGGTGTAGTGTTCCTGAGAGTCATTTAGTGTTTTGGACGCATAGAAGATGGGGTGTATCAAATTACCTTTCGTTTGCCCTAACATTGTTCCTACTGCCACATCACTCGCGTCGCACATGAGAATAAAGCGCTGCGTCCAGTCCGGTGCTATCAGTATTGGGGCTGTCGTCAATGCATACTTCAAGGTTTCAAACGCGTAAGTGCAGTCTTCACTAAAGTCATAGGGCCGATTCGCCTCTAGTAATGCGCTCAGAGGTCGCGTATTCTGAGAGAAACCTCTAATGAACCATCTATAGAAGCCGACATGCCCTAGAAAACTTCCTAAAGTTTTAACATTTGATGGTGGTGGAAGTTTTGCTATGACATCTATTTTGGCTTCATCTACTTCAAAGCCAACCTTAAATACTTTGTGACCTAAGACAATTCTTTCAGTCACCATGAAGTGACATTTCTCCCAATTCAGCACCAAGTTTTTTTTCTCGCATCGAGTGAGGAAGGCCTCCAAATTATCTAGGCATGACTAGAATGAGTCTCCAAAGAATGAAAGTTGTCCATGAAGACTTCAACGGTCTTTTCTAGGAAGTCAGAGAAGATAGCCATCATACATCTTTGAAATGTCCCAGGTGTATTACACAGCCCAAAAGGCATGCGTCTGAATGAAAATGTTCCAAAGGGACAAGTAAACGTAGTCTTCTCTTGATCTTCTGAATCTATCAGAATCTGGTTGTAACCAGAGTATCCATCGAGAAAGCAATAAAATTCTTTACCCGCAAGTCTGTCAAGCATTTGATCAATGAAAGGAAAGGGGAAGTGGTCTTTCTTAGTTGCTGCGTTGAGTTTCCTGTAATCCATACAGATGCGCCAGCCTGTGACAGTCCTCGAGGGTATGAGTTCATTATTGCTGTTGACTATCATGGTCATTCCCCCTTTCTTGGGAACGCATTGGACTAGACTTACCCAACTACTATTGGATATAGGATAGGATAAATAAGTCTCACGTCCAACCATTTTAGAATTTATTTCTTAACCACTTCTTTCATTATGGGATTCAGCCTTCTTTGAGGCTCGATTGACCCCGACTTCCCTTCTTCTAGCCTAATCTTATGCAGGCAATAAGATGGACTAATGCCACAAATATCCGCAAGCGTCCAACATTGCACACTGGTGCTTTTTCAGCATCTGTAAGAGAGATTGCTCATTAGGCTCTGTGAGATTTGAGGAAATGATCACAGGTAAAGTGTTGTTGGTTCCAAGGAACGCATATTTCAAGTGTCCAGGTAACTGTTTCAACTCGAGTTTTGGTGGTTCTTCAAGTGATGGACGCGTTGGTTTTGTCCGCCGCTCACTCAGACTTGGCTGCTCTGATTCTTTCAGGTTCTCCTCCAACACGAGGACCTCACATATATGAGTCTCTTCTTCAGGCAACTCAATACTGTTTAGTTGACAATCTTCACTATCTGGGAATTTTAATGCATTGAGCACATTAAACTTCACCTCCTCATTGTCCACGTGCATAGTTAATTCGCCTTTATGCACGTCAATTAAAACTTTCCTAGTAACTAAGAACGGGCATCCAAGGATAATTGGTATCTCCCTATCTGCTTCATAGTCCAAGATAATAAACTATGCTGGGAATATGAGATTGTCAACCTTCACTAGAACATCTTCAATCTTCCCTTCTCGGTACTTAATTGTTCTGTCAGCGAGCTGAAGAGTAACAGAAGTGGGTTGTGCTTCGCCAATCCCCAATTTCTTAAAAATTGAAAGTGGCATGAGATTAATACTGGCTCCTAGATCGCACAACGCATGACCCACATCCAATCCTCCTATCGAACAAGGAACTGTGAAGCTCCCAGGGTCCTTTTGCTTCTTTGGTAGACTGTTGCTTACTAACGCGTTACACTCCTACGTTAGCGCTATTTCTTCCATCTCGTTGACTCTTCTCTTCTTTGTCAAAATGTCCTTAAAAAATTTGACATATGTTGGCATCTGCTTCAAAGCCTTTATCAGTGGAATGTTGATATGCAGCTACTTTAGGAGCTCAAGAAAGCGTTTGAATTGTTGTTCATCATTCTTCTTCATCAGATGCCTAGGAAATGGTGCATCAAAGTCACTTCTGGCTTTCCCGCGTTAGATGTACTGGGTTTTGAATGGCTTGTAGTCTCGGGCGTTCTTTCTTCCTGATCCATTCAGCATGTGATGTGTTCTTTCAAAGGACTGCTATTTCTTGAATTCATTCTTCTTTCTTCAAGAGCTTTTCCACTTTGTAGCGTCACCGCGTGACATTGCTCCTTCCCATTATTGTTCCCAGGTGTTTCAGTATTGCTAGGTAGAAAACTAGGCTGCCTGTTTTTCAACTCGCTTGCTATCTGCCCTACCTGGATTTCCAGGTTTCTGATAGATGACGCTTGACTTTTAAGCAACGCGTCATTCTGGGCTATGTACTCCTTCAATAGGTTCTCACGCGGAGATCCTGAGCTCGACGCCTGTCCTCCTTTATTAAAGGGCTATTGATGTTGCTGATGCGTTTGTTGAAATGCAGGCAGCGGTCCATTTCTTTGCTGATGGTTCGCCTTTGGGTGGTGTTCCTGATGATTTTCTTCTGTCCAAGAAAAATTCGGATGGTTTCTCCATCCAGGATTATATGTATTAGAGAATGGGTTGTTTTTTATGAAACATACTGACTGAGGGTTTTGTGGACATTCAGCATAGGAGTGAGGATCTCCACAGCCCACACAGCTAACCATGGGCTACCCAAACGCCTCTATCTGATTCACCTTTTGCTGATTTGATGCGTTTCCCAGCGTTATGTTCTACAGAAGGCTGGTCATGGTAGCCACTTGAGCAGAAAGTGTGGCTATTGCGTTGGCATCAATAGAATTAACATTCTGAGATCTCTTCTTCCTGTCAGCTCTTCCATCATATGTATCTGTCTCTTATACACATCTAGATGTGTATAAGAGACAGGTGTGGCTATTGCGTTGGCATCAATAGAATTAACATTCTGAGATCTCTTCTTCCTGTCAGCTCTTCCATCATCTGTATCATCCACCCATTCCATATTGTGTTGAACAATGCGGTCTAGTATCTCTTTAGCCTCCTGTCTCTTATACACATCTAGATGTGTATAAGAGACAGCCTCTGGGGTGATTCCAGGAATCACAAATGAATTACACGTTTCCAGGAAATGCTTCATGTGGGCATGAGGATCTTCACCACGACCACCCCCAAATTGTCTGGCAGACTAGAGCATTTGGAGCATAACAGATTTCATCTCGAACTTGGTTCCATCTGGCATAGGGTTTATGATTCCTAGAGAGAAATCATACAGTATAGGGGATGCATACTCCCTCATGGGACGTGTGCTGCTATCTGCCATCAGGATTTGATTTTGTGCAGCATGAGCTAGTTGCTAATTTACCTGTTCTTCTACCATTACTTGTTGCCTGTTCTGTTGTTTGAGAAATTGCTGCCTCAACCTTCGACGACGGTTAGATCGGTTCCTACGCCGGAAGGTCCTTTCAATCTCGAGGTCGTATCTGAGTTTAGGAGTGCTCTCCCTACTCATAAACGTTTACAAGCTTAGGCTTAACTCGTAATACTCCCTCGACCGAAGTGTTCCTACAACAGATACAAACAGAATTTTTGGTTAGTTTTGTTTCTGAATACCTGGCAACAGGGCCAAAAACTTGTTCATTTCTATCGTGATTCGCTTTAGTAGTATTTTGTATAAAATAAATTGGAAGAAATAGTTCTAAGTATAAGTTATGCGTTTATGCTTTGATGCGTTTAATTAATTGTAATGCGTTGGGGTGTCAGATATATGCAACAGAACGCACACAACTCCTTCTAATGACGTTCAAGTTTTCCTAAACCCTAAACCCTAAACCAGATCCAAGTATAAATCTAATTTAGGTTCCTAGTAAGTCCAGGGTCGAACTCAGGGATTCAGTTAACCAAACGCAGACCTTGCGTTGTATCTACTGTAGGGGCTTTCCTAAATAAATGTGAGAAATGTGTTATTTACACTAAATTGCTTTGCCTGTGCAAGAGATGCAAAAGAGTTAAGTAGTTAGTGATGGATCATGTGAGAATGGAGTTTAATGTAAGTGGACGCGTCGGTCTAAGACGAGTGTACACAACTAGGATGTGATGTGAATGAGATGGGATGGTTTGCTTATCTTTTGTTCATGCGTCAGACTTCATTCAACATTTCTCAATACGAATAACATACAAAGCCTATCTCTAGGATGCATGCGTCTAACACAAAATGCAATAGACACTAGTAAGTCTATCTCTAGCTGTACTAGGCATCCTACTTAATGCAGCTTAGTTATTCTTTCGAACAATCTAAGTTAAAGATGCTTTTACGAATTTGTCAAGTTAGCTTGAGCTTTAGAATGAAGTTGTGCATAAAGTATTAATGCATTCAACATAAACAAGAAATAAACAATGACAAGTATGATGGATCAAACATATGAATTTTATAAAGAAACAGAGAGTCTTTACAAAAGCAATATTTAATCAAATGGAATGAAAGTGATAAATGAGAAGAAGGAAACTGAGTCAAGCCAAAGAATACAATCTCTTGTATTTCTTTGGCTCAATCTCGTTGGGTACAATCACTTGTTTAGGAATTGAATGAAGTGTCTTTCTCAAGATTAGCTTCCTCCGTTCCCTGACCGGCAGTGGTGGTGGTTCTCAACCCTTCTGATCGTCTAGCACCACAACACAGACTCTACAGAACTAGGATTATGACTACAATATACAGAGAGTAAGGATCTTTATAATTTCCGAACTTCTTAACTTTGGAGGGACTTCATCTATTTATAGGCGTTGGTCACGTCCACTTGGTGAATGGGCAGCATTAAAGTCCATGTCCTGGTCAGCATTAAAGTCCATGCCCTGATTAGCCGCCTGACTCTCGTAAGCTTTTCAAACGCCACCTGCTACGTGGAAGCTTTTCAGACGCCGCCTGCTGCAGGTGCCCATACTTGTAAGTGGTGATGTGACACAGTCAGCCTGAAGTAATGAATCTTTTCTGCGTTGAACTCCCTTTGACGCATGGCCCGTGCGTTAGAGCTTTTCCTGCGACACTTTTCTAATGCGTTAGTGTTAGTTCTTGTGTTGAAATCCTTCAATACAATGCGTTAGTGCCGTGATATTTTGTAATAAAACTTCTTTTGCATGAGTTTGCTAATGTTTGAATAAATCCATGCGTTTCTGCTAAAAATGAGGAGAATCTATCATTAAAAACCTTAGTTGTTCCAACTTAAGAGCAAAAATAACTTATATTTCTACAAGTTATCAGTGTATCGCTACATTGTTCAAGCCTCGAAATCAGCCCTTAAGGGTACAATTTATCTACTTACCCGACATTGGAGAAGGAGTAAATTCCTTCTTGTGTAGTTGTGTTCCCAGCTCCCCAATCAAACGAATCCCCAAAGTGGCCGATTTATTGAGTCAGTGGTCTAGCCACTTTCACTCATACAAATCAAAGGACTGTCTTTAGAGGCAGGAGTTCACAACTCACTCAAGATTGAGGTCATGTTACCTATGGTCATCTTGGTGAAATGTAAGTCTCTATTATGAACGGTGTTATATAATGAAACTAAACATTTTATGGTCCAGTCTTATACAAACTTCTTTATATAGAATACTCCATTCACATGTCTCCACATGGATGATCAGGATTCAATTATTTGTAGCAATTTACAACAATTATAACATCTACAAAATGGGCCATACTCGTAGTGTTACCAGGATAAAGTATCCAACCTTATCCATCTACTATAGATCATTTAGGTTATCACTTAAACATAATCCACCCGTATGCCTCTACATACATATTTAAGCTACAAGATAACATTAGATCTTAGTTTATTGGTTTGTGGTTAGTGCAACTACAATTGAAATAAAACATCATATGTTTTATTAAATAAATAAGATGTTTGTACATTACAATTACACACTATAGGACCCTACGAGATTTAAGGCACCAACCCCAAAAATCTTCCACTTTATCTAAAGCTAGTGGAGTCTACAATATAAAAGTCAAACTAATACACAAAGTACACATACATTAAACTAGGGCATAACAAACCCAATACAAATCTCCCACTTGCCCTAGTCTAAATGTGACCTATCCCATAGACCCACACTCTGCAGGTTACCATCAAACCCCTTAGTCGTGAGGGCCTTTGTAAATGGATCAACAACATTGTGCTCCCACTTGCCCTATTTCTTTAGTGGAATGCATGGTAGTTAATAGATGGTGGATCTCGTGGCTAAAGAGTTTAGTAAGATATTCATGTACCGTTGGAGCTTTGAGCCATAGGTCCATAAGGTCCCCTTGGTAGCTCAATGGATTCAAGTTGAAAATAAGTTTTTGGGTCAGTTTGAAGTGTTCAAATTGACAAGAAGGAGTTCGATTATAAATGATATGATTGAACGAGTCAATTATATATGATATAGTTGACATGATGTATTAGATACATTAATTGGAGGAAAATGATATAAATATGATTTATATCTAGTGGAGGAGAAAAGAAGTATGGTTCATATGTTGCATATGATGTAATATTAAACCATAGGTTATAAATATAATATGATTATATTTATTATTTAATTTAAACAATTATTGGATAGTTGTTTGCGATTTTTTCTCCGTAACCGAATGAGATAGTGGGAAGTTGCATTCAGTTTTCGTAAATGAAGGATAAAATGAAAATGGTTTTCATTTTGCAAAAGATCAAATATTCGCTCACCGAGTTGGTATACTGCCTATTGCATAGCAAAACGAGAGCATACACGACAGCTCAACGTTTACTAAACGATTATGTACACACGCGCCTTTCCTAAATGATTGCATATAATTTACTAATTGATCATTTAGTGTTTTCTAAGCGATCGCACTCCCGAACTTTTTACTAAACGATCGTCTATATGATTAAGGCCCTTTTACTTCACGATCGTGTACCTTTACCTAAACGATCAAGCATCTGTCTATACGATAGACATCTGATTTCTCCCACTTTCTTGGTCGTGGTAAACGATCGTTCCTTCTTCCTTCCCTTTACCAAATCCAACAGAGTCCACACCTCCTGGATTTTCACCCCGAGAATACCGAGGGTTCTGAGTGGAAGTGTCTTCCCTGCTATCGTGTTCATGAGGAGTCCGTTTGTGGGTAGACGACAGCGATTTGATGGACAATTTTCTTGACAATCTCAGTGAGAGCGATATTAGCTTCTTGGACAAGAGCGAGATTTCTCTGAAAAAGAGTTCTTCAACTGGTATGTATCTTGTTCTCTTGTTGTTGATTAAAGTTTCGAAGCATGCCTGTAATTTGTTGTTAATGCATAGCTAGCCTGTTCAATTGTGAATGCAGTAATTCTGTCACAATGAGTTTGGAACGATCTTTCTTTTGCTCAGTGGTAATCTTTGATAAAAGTTCCTTCAATTGGTATCAGAGTGAGGTTCTGATATTCGAAATTCATTGATGCAAAGAATAGCATTTATTTTCTCGGTGGGTAAAACATGTTTACATTCTGTTTAAGTGTTAAATGGTTTGGTGGATGTGGATTAATAAAGTTTACTGGGATGAAGCCTCTGGTTATTTAAATTCTTTTACATTTGAAGTTAATTGGTAGGGCCCCTGTGTTTTCGGGTGTATTAACTTGCTATCGAGCCTGTAAATTCAAAGTGTTTGAGTCTCTATGAGTCATTCGTGATGAGGCTTCAAGGCAAGGAGTTCCTATTTTTTGAGGATGAAGACGACCAATGATTGGTCGGGTCGTGTAAACAATGGGATAAACGATCGTTGAGTATCGGATAATCGGGAGCAGGTTGACGTGAACGCACTAGATGATCGTGTAGCACAGCAAGCTTCATCGCTTAGTTCCTGACTACACGATCGCGGAGTAAAAAAGTTTCACTATTATCGCTTGTTATGTGATCGTCTAGACAATCTTGCTTCACAGCAACATCGTCGTCTAAACGATCGTTTAGACTCGTGGTTTTTAATGTCTTGTGCGCTAAATGATCGGGTACCTTATGCTTCATTGCATTGTAAATGGTACTTGATCATAACTAAACGATCGTGTACACCCAACCGAGTTTACTAAACGATGGGAGCTTTGCCGGGGCGGTTCAAGACCCGGTTTGCTCGATGGAAAAATGTAATAGATAAAATTTTTATTTTCGATTTTGAGGTGGTTCATCCCGATCCATTAATCTTTGTGAATGTTACATAGGAATAATATGTTTATTTATATGTTATATGGTATGTGATAACTTGTAGAAATACAAGTTATTTATACCATCTTATTTAGAATATGCGGCAAAAAGAAGGAAAAAACAACGTATTCGCATCACATGCAACGATCGATCGTGGATAAAAAGAGCGACACATTCGCAGGGATTTTTGAAATTGTACAGCTTTTCTGTTGTACGATCTGACAAATTGAATGTGGAGCAGAGCGGACGTTTCCACCAAGCCTCGATAGAAAAAGTAACTTTTCAGAGCAGAACCATTGATGATGGAGATGCTAAAGTCTATAAATAGCTACATCAACACCAAAGAAAGGAGGCTGGTCTGAAGAGACATTCATAGAGAGTCCGGGAGATAGATGAGACAATTTCGAAAGGAAGTCTCAAGAGCCAGAAATTCATTTGCAATCCAGAAGAGAAGCTCTATCCAAGGGTCATTTCTACCTGAGGAACTATCTTGAGAAGGAAGTTCTCCTTCTCACTCCTACATGCTGGCAAGCAAAAAAACTCCGATTGGGATCCGTGTCAAGACATTGACACACTGTCCTCATTTGCTCTTACTTTCTATTCATCAACTGTTATTCATTTCTGATCTTTCATTCATCTATCGGTAACAAACACTTTATCTTTATCTGTAATATCATTATCATGTTCATCTTCATCTCTCTGTTCACCACCATACATTCATCGTCCATTTCTCTCACCATGTGTAACTAATCCTTCAGGGTAAGGGGGAAGGATTAAGTGAGTAAGTTAATCCATGTTGAAGAAGTCAGCTAAGTTTATCTAACACATGCTCAACGACATCTTCACTTGTGAGAGCAGAAGTGAAGATGTTAATCCACCTCTCGAAAGAATGTTGATAGAATGCGTTAACTAAAGCAAGAAGTATTTCCAGAGATGGAAACAACCTTGCGTTTGCAACATTCATCCCTATTCACCATAGAGATATGGGGACGCAGCCGATCACTGAGAGGTGTAAGCCAAGGGAAGGCGGAACCTTAGTTGCATCCTCAACAGGATTGACAAACTTGCGATGTCCTTTCCCCCAACCCGTTCTCATTCTGATACCTTTCACAAAACTTGCCATCGCATTCCTTCATACACTTGCACAGCTTTACATTTATTCATTTATTTGTTTGTCGCCGCATTTTACTTTTCAAACACAACACACTATTATTTTGATTTCGGTTGCATGTATCACATCAATATCGCATCTAGCATCGTAATCCCCGTGTTCGACCTCGAATCACTCTGAGAAACTTGCAGTGAAATTATACTTGGTTCCAACGCAAGAAAACTTGTGACACGCATACACTACATGAACACATTCTACAGTGTTTTGTAGCATCACATATATTATCTAGAAGCATGATTAAGACAACACAACGCATATCATACACATCATCAATTTTTGTGGTGGCATTACGTCCGCCACAAAGCAATGAGTTTTTGACTCCTGAACAGTATGACATGTAGAAGAAATCCCACCTTAAGTTATGCATTGGTCATGCATCATCTCTTTATTGTAAGTGTTATGATTTAGAGAAGCATGATTTAAATTATATAAGAGCATGCTCATGCATCATATAATATAAGAGTTATATTTATGCATGCATAAAGCATAGACATGTATCATCTTATATTATACGTGTTGTAGTATAAGGGTGTATGGAAGCATGTTTGCTTGGTTCATTACTTGTATATAAGAGTTATGTATAGTAATGAATGAACATTGCATGAAACATGACGCATAGGTTAAATTTATAAGTGTTATAAATACCTAGTTATGTGGCAATGTGTATGGTTTTAGTCGTTTCTTTTATAAAGGTTATAAGGAAATTAGAACTAAAATTTGTGAGAAGGACATGCATGCGGACTTAGGTTTGAATCATGGTTTTAAAAGTGTTTTAAAACTTGGTGGAGATAGACCTAAAATCATGGTTCTAATAAGATTAGCAACCTAGGCTTTAATCTTTTAATCAGTTTAATATGATTAAATTAACTAATAAAAGGTTAAAGGATAGCAAAACTATCTATAAAGGACCTTTTGTCCAAGGCGGGTTCTGTCCATGCTGGGGTATTTAAGGTGATGGAAATGGAACACCCCTACCTGGGATGCTACCTAGAAAGATGAATTAGATAGATTTGATGCATGCATGCAAATTTGAGGACAGTTTATTAAAGAGTTTAATGTGACTACTTGAACTTGTTTAATTTCAAAGACAAGAGTTGTTTTTGGGCAAATTAAATTGACTTAGATTAAAATTAGTAGCCGGATGGTCTAAGTTAATAAACCCCTAGGTAAAACATTCAGTGGGAGGTATTTGGGGTATCTGATACTTCATTTAAACCTCTTCACGTTTCTCCCTTTATTGTCCACACCGTGAGATCTATCCTTAACCTCGTGGCACCCTGGGAGTGTGCCCCTAAAGTATGGTGTTTGGGTAGGTCAATATCAAGGCGGATGGAGAGGATATTCATATTAAGAGGGAGCGGGACGTGCGACAACATATCCCACAATGTCACACTGTAAAACCCTAACCCTAATTCTGAAAGAAGGGAAAAATAAAATATTGGAAATAAAGGAAAATATAATGAAAATATAAATTAAATTAAAAGGAAGTTGGGTGGAATTTAGGGGAAGATTTGATAATTAAGGAATTTATTAATAATTATCCAATAATAGCATATATAGCTATGAATAAGTGGGCAGAATCAGGGAAGATTAATAAGGGAGTTGGAAGCTAGCGAATTCAGGGGACAAAGGAAATTAGATAACTTTTCGTTTGGAAACTGTTCATTGGAAGGCTTGGGAGGTTGAAATTAATAATTTGAAGGTGGGAAGAATTTGGATACCTTTTGTACGGAGACTGTTCATTGGGAGATTTGGAGGTGAAAATTTATTATCAATGTATGGGGTAAGTAAACATTAAAAAGAAAAGTGGAATCCACGTGTCGCAAGCAGTGAGGGTGACCACTAGCGAGATTGGAGGAAGTTGGAGAGAATGGAGAGAGCGAGATTAGAACGAGAGCAAGAGAATGGGAGAGAGCGAGACTAGTTGAGTGAGAGAATGGGAGAGAGCGAGACGGGTTGAGCAAGAGAATGGGAGAGAGCGAGACTGGTTGAGCGAGAGAATGGGAGAGAGCGACACTGCCGAGATCCAAGCTAGCGAGAAGGTTGGAGAAA
>NC_052349.1:82361056-82362987 GCF_009727055.1 Benincasa hispida | reverse complement strand
AGAAGGCTAGAGGAAGCGAGATTCTTAGCGAGAAACATGGAGAGAGCGACACTGCCGAGAGCCAAATGAGCGAGAAAGTTGGAGAGAGCGAGAGCGGAGAGAGCGAGATTTGGACAGAATGCTATGTTTTAAGGAATGTAATGCGATCGTTGATATTTTTCATAATTAAGTAAAAAATTAAGCAATTTAGGTGGCAAAAGGAGATTTCATGTAAAAACTTAGGGATTAAAATGCACGGTCAAGATTACATACCATAGGAGTAATTTTGATTGGCAAACTTAAAATTAGACAACTCAAAAGCTCAGTTAACCCTAGTAATTTAAAAGAGGCCACTTGTAGGATGTGTTGTCACATAGAGAAGAGTTGAAAACGGCTATAAATAGGAGGCTTTGGCTGAAGAATTAAACTCATTCTTAAATAAATTCCAGTAGTAATAGTCGTGTGGAGAGAGTAAGGTAGTTCTGTGAGTTTAAAAGAGAGAAGCTCAAGGGAAGTGCTGCCCAAATTTCCTTCTAAGAGGGAAAGGTTACTGTGAGTGTTATAGCTTTATAGTTAACATATGTTGAGTGTTACATTGCTTTTAGTAACTCAGTAGATGTTGTGCGTATTATGTTGCATGAGAAAATACCATCCTTGCTAGCATGATAATTTTGCTAGGTTAGTATGCGTGGTAAACGTTATGTCACTTCAGAGCATCATTTATTAGCATGATAGTTGGGTAAAGTCAGTATATTTGGTGAATAGTACGTGCTTTGTTAGTCAGAGAGTACAGTGGGTAGCTTGATGTACTGTGGGTGTGATACTTCTTTGTTAGCATTGTGTCTTTGATAAATCAGTACGTAATGTGAATATTATAGTTGTATAACCTGAACCTCATAGTCTTGAGATGTTAGAATTTGCTATCCTATGAATTATAGGGTTTTCCATCATCTCTCGCAAGCATTATAGTAGAGTCCATTGTGAATATTTACTTAAGTTAAAAGAGAAGTGCATCGTAAATACTGTGAAGCCATGATATTGTTTGTGTGTGACTATGGAAACTGCGATTATGCCCGGGATGTGGTTAGCATGCTTAGAAAAAAGGTGCTTGGCGGGAAATAATGGTCGGCTTCAGTCGGCGGGAAATAATAGTCGGTGACGACCGACGGGAAATATGGTCAAGTACCTAAGCATGACTAGCAGGATCAACAAAGAGTCCACCCCCCACCACCATCAACTAAAAGCTCAGTAAACTCTCGGGGCACGGCTTAGATCATGTGTTAAAAGTATTGAAAAGACAATTAAATTGCATATATAGATAAATAAGTGGAGTATTGTAACCTTTTAATTGGTTGTATAGATTAATAGGTGGGATAATGAAAACCTATTGATTACATTTATAGATAAATAGGTAAATGTTATAAACCCATTGTAATTATAATAAATAGCGAAAACGATAGTTAGTACAAATATTGTCTTAGAAGGGTTATAATCACTCTCACGCTCCCTTCCCGGTCTTAGGGGTTTAAGGCCTGGGAGGGGGTGTGACAATAAGTTACCTGATTCTTTTTGGAGACATGCATTAGAGACTGCTGTCTATATTTTGAACAACGCTCAATCTAAAAGTGTTTCAGAAACACCTTATGAGCTATGGAAAGGGCATAAAGGCAGTTTACGTCACTTTAGGATTTAGGGATGCCCAGCACACGTGTTGGTGCAAAATCATAAAAAATTGGAACGTCGTTCAAAACTATGCCTATTTGTAGGTTATCCAAAAAAAACAAAAGGTGGTCTATTTTACGATCCTCAAGAGAATAAGGTATTTGTATCGATAAATGCCACATTCTTAGAGGAAGACCACATAAGAAGTCATCAACCTCGCAGTAGATTAGTATTGAATGAAATTTCTAAAGACGCTACAGATAGAACTAGTTCATCTACTAAAGTAGTAG
>NC_052349.1:82327163-82358321 GCF_009727055.1 Benincasa hispida | reverse complement strand
TTTTAAGGCTCGACTTGTGGCAAAGGGTTATACCCACAGATAGGGAGTGGACTATGAAGAAACTTTCTCTCCTGTTGCCATGCTTAAGTCGATTAGAATACTCTTATCCATTGCCACCTTTTATGACTATGAAATTTAGCAGATGGATGTCAAGACAGCCTTTTTAAACGGCGATCTTGAGGAGAGTATCTATATGGCTCAACCAGAGGTGTTTATTGCATAGGGTCAAGAACAAAAGGTTTGCAAGCTTTAAAAATCCATTTATAGGTTGAAACAAGCTTCTACATCTTGGAATATAAGATTTGATACTACGATCAAATCTTATGACTTTGAACAGAATGTTGACGAGCCTTGTATTTACAAGAAGATCACCAATTCTATTATAGTGTTCTTAGTTTTATATGTTGACGATATTCTACTCATTGGGAATGAAGTAGGTTAGCTAACTGACATCAAGAAATGGCTAGCAATAAAATTCCAAATAAAAGATTTAGGAAATGCGCAATATGTTCTCGGGATTCAGACTATTTGAAACTGCAAGAACAGAACACTATCCATGTCTCAAGCAACTTATATAAACAAAATGTTATCTAGGTATAAGATGCAGAATTCCAAAAGAGGTCTGTTACCTTACAGATATGGAATTCATTTGTCAAAGGATAAATGTCCTAAGACACCTCAAGAGGTTGAGGATATGAGACGCATTCCCTATGCTTCCGTAGTAGGGAGCCTGATGTATGCAATGTTATGTACTAGACCTGACATATGCTAGGCAGTAGGGATAGTCAGTAGGTATCAGTCCAATCTTGGATATGATCATTGGACTGCCGTTAAAAATATCCTCAAGTTCTTAGGAGAACGAGGAACTACATGCTCGTGTATAGTACTAAGGATTTGATCCTTACTAGATACACTACTCTGATTTTCAAACTGATAAAGATGCTAGAAAGTTTACATCAGGATCAATGTTCACTCTTAATAGAGGAGCAGTAGTGTGGAGAAGCATAAAATAAACTTGTATAGCTGACTCCACAATGGAATCTGAATATGTAGCTGCTTGCGAAGGAGCAAAGGAAGTAGTATGGTTGAGGAAATTCTTGAAAGATTTGGAAATCGTTCCAAATATGCATCTGCCTATCACCCTATATTATGATAATAGTGGTGCAGTTGCAAATTCAAGAGAACCAAGAAGCCACAAGCGCGGCAAGCATATTGAGCGCAAATACCATATGATCTGGGAGATTGTACATCGTGGAGACGTTGTAGTAACCCAAATATCTTCTGAGCAAAAAATTGTTGATCCTTTTACAAAGGCCCTCACGACTAAAGTGTTTGAAGGTCACCTACAGAGTCTAGGTCTACGAAGTTTGTAAACTAGGACAAGTGGGAGAACTTTTGGGTATATGCCCTAGTTTATTGTATTCATATGTTTATTGTACTCATATGTTTCTCACTTAAATTCAACATTGTGATNATGCCTCACCAACGCAACCTTGTTTCTTTTGATCTCCAATCAACTTGGAAGCCTAATAACTCAAACGTCACTCTCTAAATATGCTCTCAACACACAATTTAAGTGGTGGTGTGAATAAATTCCTCCTGCCCAACCCTTCTATTTATAGTCATTTCAAACTCACCCCATGGTGACAACTCAACTCCCATTTGTCTCACTTTGGAGCTGCCAACACTCAGCCTACCTAGCCTAGCCTTGAGTTGTTCTCATTTCAGCTTGCCAGCCAAAATCTACTTTTTTGAATGAAATCTTCTTCTCCCACCTCCTTCTTGAGGTGATAAGACTTCAATTGCATGAAATCTCCTTTGTCCACCTCCTACTAGAATTTTGTGTGATCCTCCTTTTGCCACCTAAATCACTTAAATACTTCACATATTTCTCTAGTTAAATTGTTTAAGACTTATGCTCGTATACCATTGGCATCCTCTCTTGAAGTTTTCCATCAATTAGCCATACCCTTTATCCTTAATGCATAGCAACTCACCTTTCCTTCATCAAAGTCCCACTTAGCCAATGCATGAGTTGGCCATCACCAATGCATAGGGTGGCCGCTCACCCTCAACGCATGGTTTGCTAGGTGTGCTTGCTCGGCGACTTCTTCGCGTAAATCCCTCAAACTTTCACGAACCTCTAACAAGCAACAAACTTGAAGACCCCTCTTCAAGAAAACTCGAACCAAAAGGTTGAAGAAACTACCACTTGGAGTCCTCAGTATTCTCAGGGTGAGAACCTAGGAGTGGTGGGCTTTGACTATTTTTTTCAAGACTGAGTTTGTGAGTTTGGAGGAGGAAGACGATTGAGGACGAAGCACTATCGTATAGCAATATTCTCCAGTCGTGTAGTCAAGGGTGTCTATCGTAAAACCTCTACAATTTCGTGTAGCTTACTTAGGAAGAAGAAGAAAATTGTTATCTTTTTATTCCTTTTGCCATAAAAACCAACTAACCACCCACTAAAATGGTTGAAGAGAAAATATGATTATTATTCAAAATAATAAATAATATAAATAAATATGATAACCAACTTCTCATATTATATTTATAACCTATAGTTTTAATATTGCATCATATACAATATAAACTATAGTTCATTTTCTCTATTTTATGGCATTTAATATAAATCATATTTATATTAAATTTAACAACTATGAATCTCATTCATAGAAAATATATTCAAATCACATTCAAATATTTATTCATCCAATTAAACAATAATGTATTCAAATATGTCATTATCATGCAATATATAATTGAATCAATTTATTATATCATATATAATTAAATTTCCTCTTTATTAATTTGAAACAATTCAAATTACCCAAAAATCTGATTTCAACTAAAATCCTTTTGAGCTACCAGGGGACCTTATGGACCTGTAGCTTGAAGCTCCAAAGGTACGTGAATAATTAATTAAACTCTTTAATTACATTATCCACCATCCGTTAACTGTCAGGCACTCCACTAAAGAACGACAGTTGCACTCTTCGCACTACAGATATATTTTTGTGTCCATTGGACATAACCAATCAACAGTACGATGATCCTTCACTAATTGCTCATAAGTACAACTAGGCAAAATTACCGTTTTGCCCTTGTAGTTAGATTTAACTCCTTAAGTACCACTGATCCCTCTAATGAACAATAGATCATAGTCCCACTATGACTAAACTCCTCTCGAGCCAAGAGAGGGTGTGGTGCCACGTTGATCAAGACCCGAAATCAACCCTTAAGGGAGCAATTTATCTACTTACCCCTGTTTTGAGAAAGGAATGAATTCCATCTTGTGTAGCTGAGTTCCCAACTCCCCAATCAGACGAATCCCCAAAATGGTAGGCTTGTTGCATCAGCTATTTGGCCACTCTCACCCATACAAATCAAAGGACCACCCTCATAGGTTCGTTTACAACTCACTTAGGATTAAGGTCATGTTACCTATGGTCATCCTAGGGAAATGAAAATTTCTATTATGAATGATGTTATATAATGAGACCAAGCATTTCGTGGTCCGGTCTTATACAAACTCTTTTGTATAGAATATCCACGCTCACATGTCTAATACATGAATGATCAGGATCAGAACATTTGTAGCACTTTACAACATTTGTAACATCTACAAAGCGGGCCATACTCGTAGTGTTACTAGGATAAGGTACCCAGTCTTATCCATATACTACAGACCATTTAGGTTATCACTTAAAGATGATCCACTTGTATGTCTTCACATACATGTTTAAGTTACAATGATAACCTTGGATGTTAGTTTATTGTTTGTGGTCCATGCAACTAATATATCACATATTTCATAGACAAAGTGAATAAAATATCATATATTATTAATCACATAAAAGTTTGTTCATACAAGGTTTACAAACTATAGGACCCTACAAGATTTAGGGCATCAACCTCAACAATTTCTCACTTGTCTTAAAGCTAATGGGTGTACAAGATAATAAAATACAAGTACACAAAACAATAAACTAGGGCATAACATGCCCAATACAAGATCTCCCACTTGCCCTAGTCCAGTTGTGGTCTGTCCCATAGACCCATACTCTACAGGTGATCCTTAAACACTGTAGCCGTGAGGGCCTTCATAAATGGATCAACAACGTTGTGCTTCAAAACTATCTTCATGACAATCACGTCCCCTCGATGCACAATCCCTCGGATGAGATGATACTTTCGCTCTATGTGCTTGCCATGCTTATGGCTCCAAGGCTCACGGGAATTAGCCACAGCACTACTATTATCACAATAAAGTGTGATGGGCTTAGACATGTCTGGAATAACTTCCAGACTAGTCAGGAATTTCCTGAGCCAAACGGCCTTCTTAGCAGCTCCACAAGCTATTACATACTCAGCCTCCATGGTGGAGTCTATGATACACCCCTATTTGGTGCTTGGCCATACTACATCCCCTTTATTAAGAGTGAACACTAATCTTGATGTGGATTTTTGAGAATCCCTATTAGTCTGAAAATCAGAGTTCGTGTATCTTGTAAGGATCAAATCCTTAGAAATATACATAAGCATGTAGTCCCTCGTTCTCCATAGACACTTGAGGATGTTCTTAACGGCTATCCAGCTAGATTAGGTTGATATCTACTGACTACCCCCACTGCATAGCAAATGTCAGGTTTGGTACATAACATCGCATACATCAAACTGCCCACAGCAGATGCATAGGGGACTCGTCTCATATCCTCAACCTTTTGAGGTGTCTTTAGACACTGTTCCTTAGACAAAGTAACTCCATACCTGAAAGGAAATAGGTCCCTCTTTGAGTTCTGCGTCGAATACTTGATCAACATCTTATTAATATACGATGCCTGAGACAGTGCCAGAATTTTATTCTTTCGATCTCGAAAGATCTGCATACCAAGAACAAACTAAGCCTCTCCCAAATCTTTCATTTGGAATTGGGTCGCTAGCCAGCTATTAACTGTAGTTAGTAAGCCTACATCATTCCTAATAAGTAGGATATCATCTACATACGACACTAGAAAAACTACTGATTTGTTATGATTTTCTTGTAAACACAAGGCTCATCAATGTTCTAATCAAAGCCATAAGATTTGATCGCAGTTTCAAACCTTATGTTCCAAGATCGAGATGCCTATTTCATTCTGTAAATGGATCGATTAAGCTTGCAAACATTTTGCTCTTGACCTTGGACTATGAATCCCTCGGGCTGCACCATATAAATGTTCTCCTCAATATTGCCACTCAGAAAAGCAGTCTTAACATCCATTTTCCATATCTCATAGTCATAATATGAGGCAATAAATAGGAGGACCAGAATAGACTTCAGCATGGCAACAGGCGAGAAAGTCTCCTCATAGTCGGCTCCTTCTACCTGGGTATAACCCTTTGCCACCAGTCTAGCCTTGAAGGTTTGCACCTTCCCGTCAACACCCCGTTTCCTCTTGTAGATCCATTTACAACCTATAGGTTTAACCCATCAGGTTGATCTACAAGATTCCAAACTGAATTGAAGTACATAAACTCCATTTCAAGATCCATGGCTTTGATCCATTCCTCTCTGTCAACATTCTCCATTGCTCTCTTGTAAGACAATGGATCCTCAATCTTGCCATCAACTATCATAGCTAGGATTTCAGTTAAACCCATATAGCGAATAGGTGGGTTTGCAGTCCTCTCACTACATCGAGGTTCCCTCAACACTTAAGGTGGATTTTACCTACTAGATGAACCTACTTTAACAACTCTTGTTGAGATAATAGGCTCTTCAACAACTCTTGTTGAAGATCCAGTAATTTCTTTGGAAAGCTCATTCAACACGATTTTACTTCTAGGTCTGTGCTCCCTTATGTGGTCCTTCTCAAGAAAAGTAACATTTGTCGATGCAAATACTTTTTTTTCTTTAGGATCATAGAAATAACCACCTCTCGTTCCCTTGAAGTAGCCTACAAATAGACATAACCTTGAACACGGTTCCAGTTTCTTAGGATTAGCCTCAAGCACATGTGCTAGGAAACCTAGATTCTAAAATGACCTTTACGACCATTCCATAACTCTAAAGGTTTTCTGGTAACACTCTTGGAGGGAACACAGTTCAGGATATAAGCTATAATCTCTACTGCATATCCCCAAAATGAGTCAGGTAAGGAAGCATAACTCATCATAGATCGAACCATGTCCAACAGGGTTCGATTTCTCCTCTCTGATACACCATTTTGCTGAGGCGTACTAGGTGTTGAGAGTTGAGAAACTATTCCATGTTCTATCAAATAGTTCTGGAAAGATGAATCCAAAAACTCTCCACCTCAATCAGATTGAAATGTTTTAATCATTCTATTTAACGTGTTTTCAACTTCAGCCTTGAATTCTTTGAACTTTTCAAAGGACTCAGACTTCTGTTACATTAAATAAATATAACCATATCTAGAATAATCATCGGTTAAAGTGATGAAATATTCATAACCTCCCCTGGCTCTTACATTCATCAGACCATAAAGGTCTGAATGCACTAACTCTAGAGGCTCTTTGGCCCTATGATCTTTTCCAGTAAAAGGCCTTTTAGTCATTTTGCCTTCAAGGCATGACTCATACACAAATAACGAATTTTCTTCTAACCCGCTTAGAATTCCGTTCTTCACCAACCTCTCAATCCCATTGGGATTAATGTGTCCTAGTCTTAGGTGCCAAAGTTGGGCATTTTCCTTAGGAGAAATTCTAAGTCGCTTATTTGAGTTATGATAGTTTTAAACATCTCTATGTTATGGAAGGCATTTTTTGCCAATGGCTTTAGCACATACAAATTATTTTCCAGTTGCCCAGAACATATATCAACTCCATTCTTAGTAATAAACACTTTATTATAAGAAAAATTTAGTTGATAATTACATTTTAACAAACACTTTATAGACACTAAGTCCCTTTTTAAATCAGGAACAACAAATACATCATTCAAAATGAGAAATTTGTTATGTAAAGTTAATCGGAGACCTCCCACTGCCACAACTAAGACGATGCCTGGTTCCAACTCGCATCGTCATTTCACCAGCACCAAGTTGCCACCAAGAACTAATTCCCTGAAATGAAGAACCAACATGGTTAGTGGCCTCATAGTTAATAATCTAGGCAGAATCATCATTCTCCACTAAACAAGTCTCCAAAACAAGCAAATCACATTTACCTTATTTGGCCTTCTTTTCTCTACCAAATATCTGGGGCAGTTCCTCTTCCAGTGTTCATCCTGGTTTCAATGGAAACATTTTCCTTTGTCAACCCTCATTGGTTGTCTACCCCTTGGAGCAACAAGTTATGGGTTAGTAGGAGCCTTCCCCTTACCACCCTTCTTCTAATTCCATTTTCTAATGCCGGAAGAAGAAGGTGTAGACTTAGTTCCAGGGGTTAAACCTTTGTGGAACTTTTTAGATGATGAAGCAACATTTGCTTCACCCTTCTTCTCCTTGCTTTTCAAGAAGGATTGGAAAGTCTGCAACTCGTTGAGTAGAGCTATAAGGTTGTAGTTAATTCTGTTCAGAATAGCATTGCTACAAAAGTGAAAGAAGCTATCTGGCAAGGATTCCAGAATAATGCTAACTTGTCTGGCCTTATCGATGCTCGACCTGTTCATCTCAGCCAATTGAAGGGATCATCATGTTGAGAACATGTTCCCGAACAGATGACCCCTCTTGCATCTGTGACTTAAAGATGTACTTGAGAGCGTCGTGCTTGAGCTTTGCAGACGATTGTCCGAACATTCCCCGCAGGGACTCCATTATCTCACGTGCAGTGACCATGAGCTCATGCTTTTTGGCCAAAACTTCGTTAAGGCTGGCCAAGATATACACTCGGGCCTTCTCGTTTGCCTGTGTCCATCGCTTGTATACCTCCCGAACATTTTGAGGAGTAGTAGGAGTTGGAATGGGAGGACACTCCTCTGTGAGGACGAAACAGAGATCATTGATGATTAAAATCGTGTTTATTCTATTTTTCCAACTAGCGTAGTTTTTGCCAGTTAATTTATCGACGACAAGCAAACTTAAGGTCGTGGTAGCCATAATTAAATTGCTGAAAAATAAACAAACTTAATTAAGTCTACTTGCATTAAACCACTTTTAGAAAACCAATCAAGTTTTAGCAAAATAGTCTAGTGTACCCTAAGTTACATCAATTTTGCAATGATGCTTTAGTGAGGCAGGAAGAAAGTCACCGTAGGGTGATCAAGTGTGAAGGAAATCAGATCAGAAAATTTCCATGAGTAGCGAAAGAGATCGTTCCAAATTCCATTCAAATTGAACACAAACAATTACAGTCTAAAATGGAAACTAACAGGTCATGCATATATATAGAAATTACAGCATGCTATATAATGATACAAGGGATAGAAGATGCATACCTTTGAATAACCATTCTTCAAGAATCCCTCGATCAGTCTACAATGCGTTCAACAGCAACACTCAAATGCAACGACTGGAACAACACGATCACGAACACAACGAATAGCTCCTCGAACCCAATCGAATCCCACTTGATTCACGAACAGTGTAAAGACACTACCACAAGTGTTACCTTGAAATTCTCGGTGTGAGAATCCAGGAGTTGTGGGCTTTGTATGATCTTGGCTTAAGGAAGAGACTAGAGGTCTACGATCGAGTAGACGATTGAACAAGTGGGAGATAAGAAACTGGTATATTCTATAGACGATGTGCTCGATCGTTTAGTAAACGCTAGCCTATCGCATAGACTATGCTACTCGATCGTGTAGCAATGATCAACTAAATGATTATCGTATAGTCAACTCTACAGATCGTTTAGTCTCTATCAACGCTATCGCTTAGTGAAACTCTTTCACTGGATAGCTTCTCTCCGTGAGTAATTTTTGAATCAAGCAACTCTTTTAAAATTAGGAAAACAATTTTCCTTTTATCTCACAGTTACCATAAAACTTCCAGTAACCTCCCACTTAATCGGTTATTAGAGAAAAAGAATTAATTATCATATAATTAATATATTATAAATAAATATGATAACCAACATATCATATTATATTTATAACCTATAGTTTTAATATTTTAACATATAAACCATAGTTCTTTTTCTATTTTATGGTGCTTAATATAAATCATATTTATATTAAATCTTCCAGTTAATGTATCTCATACATCACACCAATTATTTCACATATAATTGAATTTCCTCTTGTTAATTTGAACACTTCAAATCAACCCGAAAATCTGATTCTCAGCTTGAACCCATTGAGCTACCAAGGGGATCTTATGGACATGTAGCATGAATCTCCAATGGTACGTGAATAACTGAAAAAACTCTTTAGTCACGGGATCCATCATCTGTTAACTGCCGGGTACTCCACTAAAGATCGATAACTGTACTCTTTTCACTACTGATATATTTCTATGTCCATACCAACCAATGAACAGTGCGATAACCCTTCATAGATCGCTTGTAAGTACAACCGGGCCAATTTACTATTTTTCTCATATAGTTACATCTGACTCCTTAAGTACCACTGATTCCTCTAATGAACAACAAGTCATAGTCCTACTATGACTGAGTCCTCTCATCCAAAGAGAGGATGTGGCCACTATGTTCAAGACCCCGAATCAGCCCTTAAGGGAGCAATCTTTCTACTTACCCCTGCTTCGAGGAAGGAGTGAATTCCGTCTTGTGTAACTAAGTTCCTAGCTCCTCAGTCAGACAAATCCCCAAAAAGGTAGGCATATTGAATTGGCAATTTGGACACTCTTACCCATACTAATCAAAGGACCACCCTCATAGGCAGGAGTTCCCAAAATACTTAGGATTAAGATCATGTCACCTATAGTCGTTTTAGTGAAATGTAAATCTCAATTATCAACAATGTTATATAAAGAGACTAATCATCTCGTGGTCCGATCTTATACAAACTCTTTGTATAGGACACCTCGCTTGCATGTCTCCACATGAATGACCAGGATCCAACCATCTGGAGTAGTTTACAACAATTGTAAATATCTACAAAGTGGGTCGTATCCGTAATGTCAACAGGATAAGGTATCTCTCATTTATCCTTATACTATAGACCATTTAGGTTATTACTTAAGACATGATTCACTTGTATGTCTCACATACATGCTTAAGTTTACATGAAATAACCATGGATCTTAGTTTATTGGATATGAGTAAATGCAAATAAAATAACTCTTATTTTATTAACAACAATGTGTACAAACTATTTACAAACTACGATACTCCAGGAGAATTAGGACACCAATCCTAACAAAGTGCCCCTTCACTAAAATTAGACATTCTCAACCATTAGATAGAAACAACTCCTTGTAACTGAATCTAATAGTCACCATTGTTCGGTCCAGAATTTGTTAACATCCTTAACAATTATGTGTAAGTGTAACCTCTTATTTTAGGTCCTAGAGTCCCGCCCTAATGAGCCAACCTTAGGGAAAAGCCGATTAGAATAAGAGACTAAAGCAACCCTATCCATTTCTGAAGATCAAATGAAGAGTTATGCAAAACTACTATCCTTTAGGGGGACACCCACGATGCCATGAGGCAATGCACAAAACTTTATCTAACCTAATGATAGAGACCGAGGGATATGTTGTCACATGTCCCACTCTCACTTAGTATGAACACTCTCTCCATTCACCTTGGTATTGACCTACCCAAATGCCACCCGTAGGGGGACACCCATGGTGCCTCAAGGCCAAGGATAGATCTCACGGTGTGAACTTTTAGGGAGAAACATGTAGAGGTTAAAGTGAAGTATCATATACTCCATTTTCCTCCCACTGAATTTTTTACCTAGGGTTCATTAACTTAGAAAATTTGGCTACTGATTTTATCTAAGTGATTTGTTTAATTTGCTAAAAACAACACTTGCTTTTGATGATTAAACAACTTTGATTCAAGTCTTATTAAACTCTTTAACAGACTTTCATCAAATTTGCATGCATGTAACAAATCTATCTAATTCACCTTTCCAGGAAGGTTCCCAGGTAGGGGTGTGATGTTTCCATCGACTTAAGTACCCTAGCCTAGCCAGAACCAGCCTTAGCCAAAAGGTTCCTTATAGATGTATTTGTTACATATTTAATCTTTTATTACGAATCAATTTAATCCTATTAAATCGATTTAAAAGATTAAACTTAGATTTCTAATCTCATTAAAAAATTGATCTTAGGTCTATCTCAATCAAATTTTAAAACACTTTTAAAAGATGATTAAAGCCTAAGGTTTGCATTCAATTCTTTATTATTGATTTTAATTTTAATTTCATTAATTATAACTTTTATAAAAAAATGAAACAATTAAAACCAAATAACATTGCAAGTTAGACATACATAAGTTATTTATAACAATTATAAATTAACGTAAGATAGTGTTACGCTTCATGCAATGTTCATTCATTCATTACTAATATATACCTTTTATATAAACAAGTAATGAATTAAATTATAGCATACAATCTATACAAACATTCAACCTTATATTATAACATTTATAATATAAATGATGCATGGATATGCTATAATGCATGCATATATATATTATGCATGAACATGCTTTATGTAATTTAAATCATGCATACTAATATATTATAACACATATAGTATAAAATGATGCATGAAAATAAATGCATAACCTATGGTGGGTTTTAAAACTATATGACATCCATTATGGCATATTAGATAAACATACATCACATGCATATTTATTTAAAGTTGATGGACTAGGATAGTAAATCTCAAAACTGAAAAAGAAAAGGCTAAACTATTACAAAAGTTGAGTCCTTTGGTTCAGAACAAGTGAACCGCATCTTGAACCACTCGCCAAGAAGTCTTGCAACTTGATCGTGTAGTAAATCTCCTGATCGTCAAACAACGAGCGTCGAGTATAAACGATCGTGTAACAACGATCGCATAGCTTTGGACTATGCGATGAGCATGAAAGTCCATGTGATCATGCAATGTGCTTCAAGTAGCACATACCATGCAATCTGTAGCTAAAGACTATGCGATGAGCATGATAGTCTACACAATCGAGTAGCATGCGCCGAGTATCGTATACTATGCGATCGTCTACTCCTCGAGCACCTACGCGATCATGTAGCCAATGCAACATGATTGTGTAGACAACTTTACACAATCGCATAGCATTAGCTATGAAATCATTTAGTAGATGCTACACGATCGTGTAGAAAATTCTACATGAACGCATACAAAAATCTAAACGATCATTCAGCTTTAGCTACATGATGGGACCACCGGTTCGTCTTCTCCATCGAAATGCACTGCAACCTTCACTTCTGAAGCTTCACGAATGACTCAAAACTAAGACGAATACAGACTCGATTGCAAGTTTAATGCCAAATAACGCAGGGACCCTTACAAATTAACTTTTGTAACTTAAATAGAAAGTCAAAAAATAGAGATTACTAGCTAGAAACATCCATCAACAAACATCCACATACATTTAACAGTTAAACGCAATGTAGCATTTTAAAACCCACCAAAACTGTAAACGATTTCAATACAGAAATGAAATTTGGAATCAAAACTACAACCTCACTCTGATACCAATTGAAGGAACTCGTTTACAAGAGATCCATGAGCAAAAGCGGATTGTCCAAATCCTATTTCGATTGAAAACACAGGTTTACAGTAAACTCCAATAGATTATGCATTTTAACAAAAAAATTATAGCATGCTTTTAAGCAAGAAAAAAAGTTCAGAGATTATACCTTTGAAGAACACTTCTTTGTGTAAATCCCTTGAACTTTCATGAACCTCAAACAAGCAGCAAACTTGAAGACCTTCTTCAAGAAAACCCGAACCAAAAGGTTGAAGACACTACAACATGGAGTCCTTGGTATTCTCATAGTGAGAACCCAAGAGTGGTAGGCTCTGACTATTTTACTTAGGAGGGAGTTTGTGAGTTTGGAGGAGGAAGACGATTGAGGAAGAAGCACTATCATATAGCAAGATTCTCCAATTGTGTAGTCAGAGTGTCTATCGTATAGCCTCTACAATTTCGTGTAACTTACTTAGGAAGAAGAAGAAAACCGTTTTCTTTTTATTCCTTTTGCCATAAAAACCAACTAACCACCCACAAAAGTGGTTGGAGAGAAAATAAGATTATTACTCAAAATAATAAATAATATAAATAAATATGATCACCAACTTATCATATTATATTTATAACATATAGTTTTAATATTGCATCATATACAATATAAACTATAGTTTCTTTTCTATTTTATGGCATTTAATGTAAATCATATTTATATTATATTTAACAACTATGAATCTCATTCATAGAAAATATATTCAAATCACGTTCAAATATTTATTCATCCAATTAAACAATAATGTATCAAATACATTATGTCCATTATATCATATATAATTGAATCAATTTAATTATATCCCTCTTATTAATTTGAACAATTCAAATTAAGCCAAAAACTGATTCTCAACTAAATCCTTTTGAGCTACCAAGGGGACTTTATGAACCTGTAGCCTGAAGCTCCAACGATATGTGAATAATTGATTAAACTCTTTAATCACATTATCCACCATTCGTTAACTGTCGAACACTCCACTAAAGACCGATAGCTACACTCTTTGCGCTACAGATATATTTAGTGTCCATTGAATATAACCAACCAACAGTACGATGACTCTTCACAAATTGCTCGTAAGTTCAACTGGGCCAAACTACTCTTTTCCCCCTGTAGTTACATCTAACTCCTTAAGTACCATCGATCCCTCTAATGAACAATAGAACATAGTTCCACTATAACTAAACCCCTCTCGGGCTAGGAAAGAGTGTGATACCACATTGTTCAAGACCCAGAATCAGCCCTTAAGGGAGCAATTTATCTACTTACTCCTGCTTCGGGGAAGGAGTGAATTTCATCTTGTGTAGCTAAGTTCCCAGCTCCCCAATCAGATGAATCCCCAAAATGGTAGGCTTGTTGAGTCGGTTATCTAGCCACTCTCACCCATACAAATCAAAGGATCACCCTCATAGGCAGGAGTTCACACTCACTTCGGATTAAGGTCATGTCACCTATGGTCATCTTAGTGAAATGAAAGTCTCTATTATGAATGGTGTTATATAATGAGACTAAGCATTTTGTGGTTTGGTCTTATACAAACTTCTTTGTTTAGACTATCCCCGCTCGCATGTCTAATGCATGAATGATCAGGATCAGATCATTTGTAGCACTTTACAACATTTGTAACATCTACAAAGCAGGCCAAACTCGTAGTGTTACCAGGATAAGGTACCCAGCCTTATCCATTTACTATAGACCATTTAGGTTATCACTTAAACATGATCCACCTGTATGTCTCCACATACATGTTTAAGTTACAACGATAACCTTGGATGTTAGTTTATTAGTTTGTGGTTAATGCAACTAAAATATCACATATTTCATAGACAAAGTGAATAAAATATAAAATATTATTAATCACATAAAAGTTTGTTCATACAAGGCTTACAAACTATAGAACTCTACAAGATTTAGGGCATCAACCCAACAATTTGACGCTAGAAGGCAGTAGCATCAAGTTCCAAGCGTCTTGACGCTCAGGAATTGAATCATCACTAGGGTTGCAATGCATCTCAACGATTGAGCTTCAACGTTGTAAGGCAGAACACTCAACGTTGCAACACTCCTTCTAAGCGTTGCAATGCAAGGTTTACAAACTATAAGACCCTACGAGATTTAGGGCATCAATCCCAACAATTCAACACTGGAAGGCAGCAGCATCAAGTGCTAAGCATCGTGATGCTCAGAACTAAATCATTGCCAGCGTTCAATGCTTCTCAACGCTCGAGCTTTAACGTTGTAAGGCAGAACACTCAACATTGCAACGCCCCTTCCAAGCATTGCAATGCTGCGACGGTTGACGGAAAATTGTTGAACACGTGACACAAGCAAGCGTTGGATGCATCGTTACAACGCTTGCCCAACGCTCTCCAATGCGCGTCGTAACATCGCAACACTATTTCCCAGCATCGCGACGTTGCGTGCAACTTATAAATATTGCGTTGGTGTTCAACATTCGACAAGGAGGAATATCCTTCTAACACATTTCTATAGCAAAATACTTCCGAATAGAGTGAATTTTGAGAGTTTAGTTCAGTTTTGGGAGCCAACAAAGCCAAGTTGCTGACTGATCATCATCATAGTCAGCCTTAACTCTTTTCTTTGATCATTGCAATTCCAATATGCCTTTTACAGGCTAGGTAATTTTCTTGGGATAGTTTGTATGTCTTAATTCTTGAAGTTTACTATTTAATTTATTCAATTGTTGTGAACCCTTTGGGTGGATTTGATTTATTAATAATAGAATTTTTGTGAATTTTTCTGACAAATTAATTTATTGAATTTCTTGTATGCAAAATCATTCTAGCCTGTTCATAATTGATTGATTAAGTTGCACGTATTAAGATTGCATGTTTAGGGTCTAGACTTTTTTCTGGCCAAATTCATGTATGCCCTAGTATATCCTTCCTAAATAAATCATGCTATAAAATGTGGCTGTCTGGCTTGTAGTGTGTCTCGACAATTGAATCCTTTACTTAATGTTTTTTAGTTTTAACTTGTATGTCGCTGAGAAGGAAATGTTTTAAACTGAATTAGGGCTAATTTAGATTGTTATCAAAATTGGCTAATTGGGCTATTAGAATTTCTAATAGGTTGAGGGGTTTACATAATTGAAGAAATTGACTAGTATCTAATGATAGAAAATAAAAAGCATACAAACTAATCCCAAGATTTTCCATTAATTTGATTTAATCCCTTTTGTCTATGCTAACTCTTATTTATTCTTCTCTGTTTGGTTTTTAATTTATTCTATAACAAAATCAAGAACATAAAAGAACACCTTTATTTAGAATTCATAAATTGGTTTAAGTTAATTCAACAGTCTCCTTGTGGATTCGATCCTGATCTTACCACTCTACTACGATTGTAGTATAAGTCTTGAATCGGTGAAAATAAATTATCTTTGCTCGGGCCGGGAGCGGTTACGACATGCTAGTCCCGGAGTTCAAATAGAGAACCATAGCTTTGATCCACTCATCTTTGTCAACATCCTCCATTGCCTTATTGTAAGACAATGGATCCTCAACATCTCTGTTAGCTATTATAGCTAAGATTTTTGTTAAACCCATATAACGGACAAACAAGTTTGCAACCCTCCCACTGCATTGAGGATCTCTCAACACTTGAGGTGGATTTGACCTACTAGATGATCCAACTTCAATAACTCTTGTTAAGGTATCAGGTTCTTCAATAACTCTTGTCGAAGGTTCAATAGATTCCTTGGAAAGCTCATTCAATATAATCTTATTGCGGGGCTTGTGCTCCTTTATGTGGTCTTCTTCTAAAAAGTAGCGTTTATTGACACGAACACTTTATTTTCCTTAGGGTCGAAGAAGTAACCACCTTTCATTCCTTTGGGGTAGCCTACAAATAGGCAAAGTTTTGAACGAGGTTCCAGTTTCTTGGGATTTGCCTCAAGCACATATGTTGAGCAACCCCAGATTCTGAAATGATGTAAACTAACTTTACGACCATTCCATAACTCCAAAGGTGTTCTCATAACACTTTTGGATGGAACACAGTTCAAAATACATGCTGTAGTCTGTACTACAAAACCCCAAAATGAATCAGATCAGGAAGCGTAACTCATTATAGACCAAACCATGTCCAACAGGGTTCGATTTCTCCTTTCTGATACACCATTCTACTAAGGTATACCTGATAACAGGTAGAAATACAAGTTATACAACTCAAATAAGTAAAACAATGAGAGAATGCGACGGTAAAATAAGCAATATCATGTCCAAAAGTGCTAAACTGAAAGGAATTGTGATCGCATGCGCCCATCAAATAAAAGCAGTTAATTTACTTATTTTGTGCAGGAAAAATGTGATGGCGCAAGTAAAATTGCAATCCAAAGGAACTAGGCATCATTGCACTTGAAGATTGCTATCGCAAAGTCACGCAATCATATGCGATCGTGAGAAGTTTCTTAAAAAGGTGGCCACATAAAGACTGCACATCAAGGTGACAACATAATAAATCATGATGGGATGCAAAGCTGATGACGACCGAATCTGAATTTAGTTGACAAGCCGTTAAAGCCACACTATAGCAAGTACACTCAAATTTCGGTGACCATTGATCGGCGCATCAGAGCAGGAGAATTAATACCACCATCATTTCAATCAATAGAAAGAAGACTGCTTCACCTTGAGCTCTATAAATACCGAAGGCCACCAGTGTAAAACAAGTTAAGAAGTTAGAGAGTTAGTTAGTCTGTTTACGTATATACTCGTAGATATACTTAGAAGACAGAGATGAACAAGAAGTCGAGGAAGCCGAGAGATCATTCTCAGACAGATCAAGAGACTACCGAAAAGCGTTTCAAAGGAGAGAGGGCCAACACTTGCGAGAGCAAGAATACACATCGAGAATAGAGTTAGAGTGAAAAATGAGTAGTTAAAAGGCCACGGGAAGTGAGACATTGTTTACCGGGCTTCTTATCTCTCAATTTCATTTGTTATTTTGTATTCAGTACTTTATTTATAGAAAATGGAAATCTCATTTTAATCTATGTTCAATCTCTCCATACTTCGCATGAGTAGCTAAATTTCTGAATGGGTTGAGAAGTATTTAGCTAGCATGACTTAAGATTTACATTTTATGCGATCATCTTGTCGTATGTATGCGTCATTCACCATTTAGAGATATTTGAGAGAGTAGTCTAAAGATAGAATCTAGACTTGAGAGAGTCAGATTAGAATCTAGGCTTGAGAGAGTCAGATTAGAACCACATAAGCAAGAAATAGAAACTTAGACATAAGTTCTATTGCTATCTACACATCGCATGCACCCTAGAAATAGGTATGATTGTATCGGTCACCTTGTTTTATGTGTGCATTACTCATCATCGCATAGACAAGAATAACGGCTTAGACATAAGTCCTATTGACTTTATCGTATACTCATCGCATGCGTCCTAGAAATAGAAGTTATAGCATTCTGCATTAAGAGATGATATGCTATTATTTGTGTGTAGCATGATCGCATAACTTGTGCACAATCTTAGGAAATGTTAGCTAAACTCCTTCTCAACCCCTTCGTCGCATACTCATTGTAACTCCACGCTTTTATCAACTACACATTCAACTCCGTCGCATAGGAAAAATTCTTAATCAAAACACCATCCACTTCATTTGTTTTTACTACCACAAGAGAATCAAAGTGACTATCGCATATTTACTTAGTAGTCCCTGTGTTCGACCCTGGACTTACCAGGAAACCTAATAAGGCTTATATTTGGGTCTTGTTAGGAAAACTTGCATGATCACCGCATAACACACATCACTGCAAAATCACATCATAATTGCACACATCAAGTTTTTGGCACCGTTGCCGGGGACTACGGTAGTATATATTGGCTAACAGCAAACCACTTTGATTTTCTTTGCAACTTTTGACCTCTGTGCATTGCCATTCCTTCAGTAAGGGAAGAAGCAGGTGTCGCTAGGACACGCTCCTGAGCCCAACTACGACCAAGAGATCGAAAGAACATTCTGAAGAAGACAGAGAAACAACCGCCGACAACAACAAGAAAGAACTCCCAGAATGGAGGAATAACCGGAAGAAAGAGCCGCAAATGCGAACAACATTATGAAATATTCTATCCTCCTAGTGAATGACCACAATAGACCCATCTGGGACAATGCGTCATCCAACCTGTATGATTTCTGCCCAGGAATCATGAGGCCAGCTTTGGACAGATCAAGGTTTGAGATGAAGCAGGTTATGTTTTAGATGATCCAGACAGTCGGACAGTTTAGTGGATGACGTGGCAAAGATCCGCACACCCATCTTCGGAGCTTTAATGAATTTTGTAACACTTTTGTGTTCCTGAATATCTCTGCTAAAGAAGTTCGACTCACGCTATTCCCATTTTCGTTATGCGATCAAGCAAGGAAATGGCCATATTCCCTCGAACCAGGAGAGATAACTTCGTGGGAACAGGTTGTCGAGAAGTTCATGAAGAAGTATTTCCCTCCTACGAAAAATGCAAAAAGGAGGAAGTTAATCACAAACTTTTGAATAAGAAGAAGACGAATCACTTAGCGACGTGTGGGTGAGGTTTAAAAGATTAGTGCGAGATTGTTCGCACAACGGATTACCAGATTGGCTCCAGATGGAAATTTTTTACCATGGATTAAATCCTGCATAGCAAACAGCTGCCAATGTGGCAGCAGCAGGCGGTCTGTTAGACAAGGCTTATGATGAGGCTAAAAACAGTCTTGATCGCATATCAAAAAATCATGAAGATTGGTAGGAAAGCGATCAACGAATAAGACCAAGAGAAGGTAATGCAAATAATGGTGCCATCGTTACAGGGCATCATAGTCAACAATCCTGGAATGCAAAGAGGGCAAGTCAACGCAATTTAATAGACAAGCACAAGTTATGCTACACGTGGAGAATCGCATCCGAGTGAAGAATATCCACGGAACCCCCAGTTAATCTACTTTGTAAAGAACAACCCTTTCTCAAATACATACAACCCCGAGTGGAGAAGCCACCCTAATTTTGCTTGGAAAATAACCAACAACAAGTTTACCAACCTATGGCACGTAAAGAAGGACCACCAGGATTTTTCCAACGAACTAACGGTCAACAGCAACAACAAGCCAATAGCTCACAAGCACCGCCATCATCCTCTCTGGAGAACCTATTAAAACAATACATTGAAAAGAATGAGATGGTCCTCTAGAATCAGGTGACTTCCATCCGCAATCTAGAAATCCAAATAGGACAGATTGCGGGAGAGCTGAAAAATAGACCGCAGGGGACACTGTCGAGCTCAACTAGCTCCCACGCAACCCGGGCAATGATAACGGGCAGAAATGCATGTTATTAAAATGCAAATATATAAAACAGTGTAGGAATGCGACGATAAAAATATGCAAAATCGTGTCCAAAAGCATTAAGTTGAGAATATTGCAATTGCATGCGCCCATTGCATTAAAGCAACTGCTTTTCTTATTTTGTGCAAGAAAATGTGTTGGCGCAAATCAAATTACGATCCAAGGAATTCGGCGCTCGAGCACATTAGAAGATTACGACCGCAAAGCTATGCGATCGTATGCACCCGCAAAAATCTGCTCAAGAAGGTGGCCGCATAAAGATGGCGCATCAAGGTGAAATCTTAATAAATCATGATGGGACAGAAAGCTGATGACGATCGAATCCAAATTTAGTTGACAAGCCGTTAACGACACATTGTAGCAAGTACATTCAACTTTTTGGTGACCAGTAATCGGCGCATCAAGCAGAGATTTAATGACTTCCCATCATTGCAATCATTTGAGAGAAAAGCTCTTCACCCTAAAGTTCTATAAATACCGAAGGCCACCTGTGTTAAGAGAGTTCAGAATTTTGGGTTCCAAGTTTCAGTTGTTCCCATTCGCTATATACATAGAAGATAGATCATAGATAGCTGTAGTATGTAATTCTTACACTTAGAAGGCAGAGGCGAGCGAAGAGAGAAGACGCCGAAGGATCATTCCTGGTTAGCACAAGAGACTGCTGGGAAGGGCTGCAAACGAAGAAAGGGCCGACTCTTGCGAAAGCAAGAACATTCTTTTGGACAGAGTAGAGTAAAATACAGTGTAAAAGCCTCGGGAAGCAAGACATTGCTACCAGGCTCTTATCCCTATCTTCCATTGTTGTTTTGTATTCTAACTTATCTATAAAATGGAATTTGTATCTCTACATCTATTCAATCTCTTCACATTGCGCATGAGTAATTAAATTTCTGAATGGGTTGAGAAGTATTTAGCTAACATGACCTAAGATATTCACTTTATGCGATCATCTTGTCTTATGTATGCGCCCATTACCCTTTAGAGATACTTGAGAGAGTAGTATAAAGAAAGAACCTAGACTTGCGAGAGTCAGGTTAGAATCTACGCTTGAGAGAGTCAGATTAGAAACGCATAAGCAAGAGATAGAGACTTAGAAATAAGTTATGTTTGCTATCATGCATCGCATGCACCCTAGAAATAGGATATGATAGTATGCGGTCGCCTTGTGTATATGTGTATCATTCATCATCGCATAGATAAGAATAGAGGCTTAGACATAAGTCCTATAGACATTATCGTATACATCGCATGCATCCTAGGAATAGGAACTATGGCATTTGCATTGAGAGATGACATGCTGTTGTATGTGTGTAGCATGATTGCATAACTTGAACGCAATCTTAAGAAGTGTTAGCTAAAACCCTTCTCAACCCGTTTCCGTATACTCATTGTAACTTTCGCTGTCATTAACTCTTTACTCAACTCCGTCGCATAGGATTTATATTCTAAACAAACATACCAACCAACTTATTGTTTTTGTCACCGTAAAAGAATCAAAACTTACCATCTCATATTGTCTTAGTAGTCCCTGTGTTTGACCCTGGACTTACCAGGCAACCTAGTAGGATTTATACCTGGATTTTACTAGGAGAACTTGCATGTGCAACACATAATTCACCATTGCAATATACACCATTATTGCATCATATTCACAATGCATCAGGCAACACAGGGAAAGAGTACTGTTAAGCAGTCACCCTGCGAAGTGGAGAAACGACAGCGGAACCTAGCAGGACCAATCCAAATGCGATGGAATCCAAGAAACCGTTAAGCAGAAGAGCCCGCGACGATGGAACCGAAAGTTGTGACCACCTTCAAACCTCTAGACCACGAAAAGTGAAGGTACAACTACCACCATTCCCTCAAAGATTGAAAAAGAAACAAAATGATGAAGGGAAGTATCATCGCTTTCTGGAATTATTAAAACAGCTACACATCAACATCCCATTTACAGAAGCGATAGAGCAGATGCCAAAATATGCCAAGTTTTTGAAGGATATGGTGTCAAAGAAAAGAAGCACAGGAAAGTTCGCTATGGTGCCATTGACGCAGAAATCCAACACTATATCCCATCGAAGATGAGCGACCCGGGAAGCTTTACGATACCCTGCTCAATTGGCGGGATCTATATCGATCAAGTTCTATGCGATCTTAGGGCCAGCATAAATTTATGCCCCTTTCAATCTTCAAACAGTTGAATGTGGGGCAACTGACACCCACGATGGTGATTTTCTAGCTTGCGGACAGGTCCCTAGTTTACCCTGAGGGAAAGTTGAAGGATGTCTTGGTCATAATCGATAAATTCATTCTACCAGCAGACTTCATCATTCTAGACTATGAGGCGGACAAAGATGTGCCTATCATATTGGGACGACCATTTCTATCTACTGGTCGTGCCCAAATTGATGTGCACAAATGAGAGATCACGATGAGTATAAATGGGAAGAAGCTCAGGTTTAACAACATAAAGGCGTTGAAGTATCCACAAGAGGAAGATCTATTAGAATCTAACAATGAACACAGTTGCGATGAAGAGATGGAGTTCGAAGAAGAAGATGAAGAAGGAGAGGATATGACAATATCTGTAGAAACCTGCCATGTAATCACGAAGATATCAAGCCATGAAAAAAATTTGAATTTGAACGAAGAGAGAAAAATACAAAAACCTTCCTTAGAACAATCACTTACCTTGGAGTTGAAAACTCTGCCAAGTCATTTGAAGTATGTTTTCCTTGGGAAAAATGAAACCTTGCTGGTGATAATATCCTCTGCGCTACTAGAAGAATAAGAAAATGCACTGATCAACATTTTGAAGAAGTATATAAAAGCAATCGGGTGGACGCTAGCAGATATAAGAGGAATTAGCCTAGCATACTGCATGCACAGAATTCATCTCAAAGAAAACCAAAAAGGGTCTATCGAACCTCAACGCAGACTGAACCCTATGATGAAGGAGGTTATAAAAAAGGAGATCATTAAATGGTTGGATGAAGGCATCATATACCCAATCGCCGATAGCCCGTGGGTTAGCCCAGTGCAATGCGTTCCCAAGAAGGGTGGAATGACGGTAGTCCCGAACACAAACAACGAATTAATACCAATGATAACTGTCACTGGTTAGCGGATTTGCATGCACTATCGAAAGATTAATGCGGCGATGAAGAAGGATTATTTCCCTTTACCTTTTATTGATCAAATGCTAGACTGATTAGCAGGAAATGACTACTTATGTTTTCTTGACTGGTATGTGGGCACAACTAGATAATGATCGCACCAGAAGACCAAGACAAGACCACATTCACCTACCCATATGGAATGTTTGCTTTTTGCCGCATGCCGTTCGGATTATGCAATGCGCTGAGCATGTTTCAGAGGTGCATGATGGAAATCTTCTCCGAGTATCTCGAGGATTCAGTAGAAATTTTTATGGACGATTTCTCAGTTTACGGGCAAACATATGAAGTCTATCTAAAAAACTTGGAGAAGATACTAAGACGATGCGAAGAGACCAATCTGGTTCTGAATTGAGAGAAATGCCATTTCATGGTTAACGAAGGAATTGTGCTTGGGCACAAGGTTTCTAAGGAAGGGCTAGAGGTGGATAAAGCAAAAATTAAGGCCATTGAAAAACTTCCACCTTCAGCAAATGTGAAGGCTATAAGGAGTTTCTTGAGACATGCAGGATTCTACCGGTGATTTGTGAAGGACTTCTCTAAGATAGCTCGATCGTTGAGTGCGTTGCTAGAGGCCGACAAAACTTTTGACTTTGATTCACAATGCTTCAATGCATTGAAAGTACTGAAGAACACATTAATCACAACACCTATTTTGATCACATCCAATTGGACAAAGCCATTTGAGTTAATGTGCGATGCCAGCGGTTATGCGATGGGTGCAGTGTTAGCATAGAAGGAAAAGACGATGTTGCACTGCATCGCATATGTGAGCAGAATATTGAACTCCACCTAGGAAAACTACACTACCGATGACATAGATTTTAGTCTAAGCTACAAGTCCATGTTCCCGTTACCAGTTCCTCAGCAACGGTGCCATAAACTTGATGACATAGATTTTAGTCTAAGCTGCAAGTCCATGTTCCCATTACTAATTCCCCGACAATAGCGCCATAAACTTGACACGCTGATTTTAGGGACTTTATCATCATATAAGCTCATCATAAACTTGTAACGCATGTATGAATATGAATGAATAAAATTAATCTTCTTATGTCATACAACGCATGGATGATTGCGATGATATGCGATACTACTTCTAGATATGCGTTATTAATGAATGTTCTTCTAGTATGCTGTGCGTTGTCATAAGTTTCCTTGTATTGAAACCAAGTATAATTTCACCGCAAGTTTCTCGTTGTGATCCGAGGTCGAACACAGGGATTGTTTTAGGTTAATTGCGTTATATTTGTGATATATGCGACTGGGGGTTTTTCAATTTAATAAAAGTGTTGTTTGTACATGCAATAAAGTAAATTGTGCAGTAAAGTAAAGATAAGTGATAAAAATGCGATAATAAAGTAAATTGCGATAAAAGTAAAGTGCGATAAAATAAACCTAAGCTATGATGATACAAGATACAGGTTACATGATACAAGATACCGAGGTTGAGACTGACTATGAAGAATATACAAAGATCGTGTTATGTGGTGACAAGGTTTATGTGCGAAACAAAAAGAGAAAGGATAATTAATATAAACAATGCAAGTTTCTTAATTTCGTTAAAGATATAAGTATGGTTCCGCTTTCCTTTGGCGTACACCCCTCGGTGATCGGTCGCGTTTCCCACATCTCTGTGGTGAAACAGGGACGAACGTAGTGAACGCAAGGTTGCTTCCATCTCTGGAAGTACTTCTTGCTTTAGTTAACGCATTCTTCTAACCTTCTCTCGACAGATCAAAATGGCATCTTCACTTCTGCTCTCACAGGTGCCGTCTAGCATGCTTTAGCTAAACATCTTTATTTCTTTAGCACAGATTAAGTTACTTGTTTAATTCATATTAATCACCAAGGGATTAAGAAAACATCGTGGAGAAGGTGATTAATGGAGGAACGAAAATAGACAGAAATGTGGAAATGAAAGTGATCATGACATTTAATTATAAAATCAAGCGTCTAATACATGGTTGTGAATGATTTAGACTCAGAAGATGGAATACAATTCATGAATAAGAGTTAGAAATAGATACAAAAGAGTGCCAATGTCTTGACACCGATCTGGATGGAGAGATTGCTTGCCGGCGTAGATGGCGTGAATGGAAGGATGAGCTTCCCTCTTAGGCTACTCAACAGGTAGAGTTGATCTAGGTACAGAGCTTCACGGTGGGGATTTGGAACGATTCACCCTATGACTCACCTCTCGGCCTTGTCTCTTTTCTTTCCCGATCTTCTTCGATCAACACTCAGATCAGCCTCTCTCTCAATAGCCTCGTATCAATTATCCCGTGTCAAGTATATTTTTTCAGTGAATTCTTTGAGGGTATTTATAGATGAAAGCTTTGACTCTATGACTTGTGGTCCCCACTTTATTGTTATGGAAATTTTGAGAATGGTGGAATAAATATTCCTTCTGTTATGCAATCAGTTCGTCGAAAATGCACAACGGTTAGTTGTACATGTGTCAAAATCCTTCGTGATTGCACTGCTCATTTGCATCTTCGATCGTGTGCCCATATGTGGTGTTGTTTTTATTACAGCATGCAGTTGAAGTTCAGCTCTGGATCGATTGTCACATGCACCATCATTCCGTTGATTGTCTATTCATTCCTGACTGATGGGTGCAATGCGACGTAGATGCGTTAATCTTTCTCTCTTGAGTCATGAGCGCATACGGTGACTGGATATCCTACAAAACAGACTTGAAATATTCTTTTCTACCATCGCAATGGTGTTAGTGGGTGTATTGACGACAATTTATAATTATTATATTTCTTAGCTAATTTCCATACAATTGACGCAACTTTACTCTCTTTTGGCCGTAATATCTAAATAAAGCAGTATAAATAACTTGTATTTCTACAAGTTATCAACTACCACAGAGAAAGAGCTTTTTGTGGTAATCTTTGTGCTTGAAAAATTTAGACCATACTTATTGGGATCCAAAGTTATAGTTCACACCGACCACTCGACAATAAAATATTTAATGACCAAAAAAGATGCAAAGCCGAGGCTAATCCGATGGGTTCTCCTCCTCCAAGAATTCAACATGGAGATAATTGACCGCAAGGGAACGAAGAACCCATTGGAGGTGAATCCGGAAGTAGACCACATCCAGTCGGAGGTGAACGTATCCTTTCCAGACGAGCAACTATTCATTCTTGAAGAATTACAATGGTACACAGATGTTGTCAATTTCCTGTTTTGTGAGAAATTTTCGGAAAATTACACAGCCCACCAAAAGAGGCGGCTTATGCATGAATGTAAATTCTACTACTGGGATGAGCCGAATCTTTACAGGAGGGGGTTAGACCAGATCTTGCGACTCTATGTGCCAGAGACTGCTTTTCAACGCATACTTTCTCAATGCCATGACTCACCCTATGGCGGACATTTCGGAGGTCAAGGCACAACAGCAAAAGTTTTACAAAGCGAGTATTATTGGCCAACTCTATTTAAGGATGCTGATAACGGGTAGAAATACAAGTTATTATAACTCAAATAAGTAAAACAATGAGACAATGCGACGATAAAATAAGCAATATCATGTCCAAAAGTGCTAAACTAAAAGGAATTGCGATCGCATGCACCCATCGCATAAAAGTAGTTAATTTACTTATTCTGTGCAGGAAAAATGCGATGGTGCAAGTAAAATTGTGATCCAAAGGAACTAGGCATCAACGTGGTTGAAGATTGTGATCGCAAAGTCATGCGATCGTATGAAATTTTGAGAAGTTTCTTAAAAAGGTGGCCGCATAAAGACTGCGCATCAAGGTGACAACATAATAAATCATGATGGGACGGAAATCTGATGACGGTCGAATCCGAATTTAGTTGACAAGTCGTTAAAGCCACACTGTAGCAAGTACACTCAACTTTCGGTGACCATTAATCAACGCATCAAAGGAGGAGAATTAATATCACCCATCATTGCAATCAATAGAAAGAAAGGCTGGTTCACCTTGAGCTCTATAAATACTGAAGGCCACCAGTGTAAAAAAAGTCAACAAGTTAAGAAGTTAGAGAGTTAGTTAGTCCGTTCACGTACATACTCGTACATATACTTAGAAGACGGAGACGAACATGAAGACGAGGAAGCTGAGAGATCATTCCCAGACAGATCGAGAGATTATCAGAAAGTGTCACAAAGAAGAGAGGGCCAACACTTGCGAGAGCAAGAATACACATCGAGAACAAAGTTGGAGTGAAAAAGAATAGTGTAAAAGGCCACGGGAAGCAAGACATTGCTTACCGGGCTTCTTATCTCTCAATTCCATTTGTTATTTTGTATTCAGTACTTTATTTATAGAAAATGGAAATCTCATTTCAGTCTATGTTCTATCTGTCCATACTTCACATGAGTAGCTAATTTTCTGAATAGGTTGAGAAGTATTTAGCTAGCATGATTTAAGATTTACATTTTATGCGATCATCTTGTCTTATGTATGTGTCATTCACCCTTTAGAGATACTTGAGAGAGTAGTCTAAAGATAGAATCTAGACTTGAGAGAGTCAGATTAGAATCTAGGCTTGAGAGAGTCAGATTAGAACCGCATAAGCAAGAAATAGAACTTAGACATAAGTTCTATTGCTATTTACATATCACATGCACCCTAGAAATAGGATATGATCGTATGCGGTCACCTTGTTTTATGTGTGTATCATTCATCATTGCATAGACAAGAATAGAGGCTTAGACATAAGTCCTATCGACTTTTTCGTATACATCGCATGCGTCCTAGAAATAGGAATTATGGCATTCTGCATTGGGAGATGATGTGTTGTTATTTGTGTGTAGCATGATCGCATAACTTGTGCATAATCTTAGGAAATGCTAGCTAAATCCAGCCGAAACTCAGAATAAAAGACAAAAAGTTTCTTTTAATGCCTATCTATGGCACTTAAGACTTGACCATATAAGTCTCAAAAGGATTAAGATATTGGTTAAGAATGGACTCTTAAATCAGTTAGAAGACAATTCTTTACCTCCATGTGTGTCTTGTCTTGAGGAAAAAATGACTAAGAGATCTTTTGCTGGAAAAGGTCTCAGAGCCACAATACCCTTAGAGCTCGTACATCCGGACCTCTGTGGTCCGATGAATGTCAAAGCTCGAGGTGGGTATGAATATTTCATCAGTTTTATTGATGATTATTCAAGGTATGGTCATTGTTGATGTGTTAGGATTGATACTAAAAAGATACGCTATGCTATGCTCGAAATGATGCGATACTACCTCTAGATATGTGTTAATTATGAATGTTCTTGTAGTATGCCATGCGTTGTCACAAGTTTCCTTACGTTTGAACCAAGTGTAATTCCACCGCAAGTTTCTCGGTGTAATCCGAGGTCGAACACAGGGACTGTTTGAGGTTATTATGGTATGTTTGTGATATATGCGACCGGGTTTTTCAATCTTTAAAGAGTGTTTTGTACAAGTATATAAAAGTTGCGATAAAGTAAAGGAAAACCATAAAAAAATGTGATAATAAAATAAGTACTGTTAACCTAAGCTAGATGATACAAGATACAGGCTTCATGAGACAAGATGTTGGGGTCCAGGCTGGCTGTGAAGGTTATGCAAAGAACATAGAATGCAGCGGCAAGTCTTATGTACAACACAGACAGAGAAAGATAACTAATATAAACAACACAAGTTTCTTAATTGTGTTGAAGCCATACGTACGGTTTCGTTTTTCTCTTGGTGTACACCTTTTAGTGATCGGCCACGCTCCCACATGTCTGTGGTGAAATAGAGACGAATGTAATGAACGCTAGGTTGCTTCCATGTCTGGAAGTACTACTACTCGCTTCAGTTAACGCATTCTTCTAACATTCTCTCGATAGATCAGAATGGCATCTTCACTTCTGCTCTCACAGGTGAAGATGCTGCCTAGCATGGCTTAGCTAAACACATTTACATCTTTAACACAAGTTAAGTACTCGTTTAATTCATATTAACTACTAGGGGATTAGGAAGACATCATGGAGAAAGTGATTAACGGAGGAACGAAAGTAGACAGGAAATGGGATATGAAAGCAATCGAAACATTTAATATATCTATTAAGCGTTTGATACATGGTGTGAATGAAGAGATTAAGGAGGTGAAATACAATGATGAAAAGAGATAGAACAGATACAAACAAGCGCCAACGTCTTGGCACCGATTCGGGTGGAGATCTGCTTGCTAGATTGGACGGATCAGATGGATGGATGAGCTTCCCTCTCAGGCTTGCTCAACCAGTAGCAGGGTTCTCAACACAGAGCTTCTCGGCGGGTATTTGACAGAATAGAACTAAGACTCACCTCTCGGCCTTGTCTCGTCTTCTTCCCGGATTTCTTCAGTTAAGCACTCAGCTCAGCCTTTTCTCTCAACACTTTAGCAGCAATTAGCCCCATATCCAGTAGCATATTTTTTTCCTGAAATCTATGGGGTATTTATAGGTGAATATCTTTGACTCTGGCCTTGTGGTCTCCACTTGTTGTTATGGAAATTTCGAAGATGGAGGGATATTATTCCTTCTATTATGAAATTAGATCGTCAAATCTGCACAACCGTTAGTTGTACATGTGTCTCAATCCTTCGCTTTTGCATTGCTCAGCTGCATCTTTCGATCGTGAGTTTGCATGCGGTGTTGTTTTTATTACCGCATGTGGTTGAAAGTCAGCTCTTGATCGACTGTCGCATTGCACCATCATTGCGTTAATCGTCTCTTCATTGTTGATTGACAAGCACATTGTGACAAAGATGCGTTGATTAGTTCTTCTTGAGCCTTGAGCGCAAGCGGTGACTCGATTTCCTGCAAAACAGAGTAAAATCTCCCTTTCTTCCATCTTAAAGATGTTAGTGGGTGTAATTGCGATAATTTATAATTATTGTAATTCTGAGCTAATTTTCATACAATTGGCACATATTTATTCTCTTTTGGCCGCAATATCTAGATAAGGCAGTATAAATAACTCGTATTTCTACAAGTTATCACACTCCTAAATTTAGATATATGCTTGTCCTCAAGCATATCTTCTACTTAGGCAATAAAGCTTAATTCCTATCCTATATTTTTGCGTCGATTGGTTGCTCTGAATGTTATACTTAGGCACATTACTTGACATCGCAATTTCTTCCTATCCTTGCTAATTCTTAACAAAGCCCTACTTTATTCTTCTATTTAACAAAATTCTGCTCAAAGATGCTTTTCTAGTTTTCAAAATAGAATGTTTATCTCTTCTTTATCAAAACAACTCGATATATCTCTATGCGGTGGTCAAAACTTTGCATTATTTATTAGAAACTGTTGGTCATGGTTACACCCTTCGTTTTGGCCTGTCCCCATAGGTGTCATGCGAACATTCAACGACGGTTGTGTGCCAATTTCAACTTTAACTCATGATATTCAGAGGAGTTGTCTCTTGCATTTATTTTTCTTTTCTATTTCATACTGCGTTATTCTTAGAAACCCACCTTCGTTTTGGCTTGCTTCTATAGGTGTCATACGAACATCCAACTATGAGCCGGCTCCTTTCACAACTAAACTCTTATCAGGTTGGGAATATTTTTAAGGATTTCCCTTGCGCTAACATTGGAACTTTGTATGATTTTTTTTTTGAAAGCGAACGCATTTTCTTAAATGCTGCACATTCTGATCTTATCTGTTTAGACCTTCACCACCTCCAAATTTAAAGATGAGCAAGGTTCTCATTGCATTATTTGGATAGACTAGACAAACACTTAGAATAAAATTTCAAAAAAAAAAAAAAAAGGTTTGAGCAGAACTTTGAAAGATAAAAGGTAAAATACTGCTAAACTAAGAATTAACTAAGTGTTAGTCAGAATTTACAAATTATGAGAAATGTTTCTAAGTATAAATATATGATACATCATAGCAACGCAATAAAGAACACAAAAGTAAAAGATTGAGAACATCGCAAGTATTGACAAAGGATGATAAAGAAAAAGGCACAGGCAAAAATGGAGTGAATATGTACTCATTGTATTGAATATTAACAAAGTA
>NC_052349.1:82319822-82327138 GCF_009727055.1 Benincasa hispida | reverse complement strand
CGAGAAGAGATTGCATTGTTCAATTGTAAATTTGTTCATCAGGTAAAATAATATTTGCTTTTTCCAAAACCTTCGATCAAGTTTGCAGAAACCTGATTATTATATTTACTTTGCTTTCAGCATTATCAATTTGGAAAAGTATTTTTATTTGTAAGTATTGTCCGTGTGTAGTTGCACTGTTCTATCAAACATAGATCTTTCTTTGGCTTATTTTTGAATCACCCCAAACATATGAAAAATGATCCATGTTTCTAGCGGGGGAAAAACGATTAGGAGTTTGGCTTAATAACGTGTTGTGAAAAATTGAGGAAGCCACAATAGGAACCGAATATGGAGAAAAATATAAATAATAATATTGAAATATATTGAAATATAAATAAAATAAAATAACTAAAAAAAACATAAAATAACATAAAATTTATAAAAATTGTTGATAATATGTAAATTAGTGGAAATTTGAAGTGGAAATTCTCACCCCATGTATGTGTTATTTTAAGACACCAAATGCCACTATTATAGGCAAAAGTGACAAGTAGAATGTGGAATGGATTACAAAGAACCAAGCATGAATAATTACAAGGATATGGACAACATGAAGGATGACAAAGGACTTTGGACACTAAGGCAATGGGCATATATTTATTATTATAATATCATTTATAAAGGAAAATATATTTTTAGAAAAATTAGGAATTATACCTTAAAGGTTTTTTAGTCAAAACAACAACAACAAACAACAACAACAACCAACAACAACAACAATAATAATAATAATAAATTATGGAGTATTGTGACTCCGATTTGAGTTTGACTTTTGAGGGACTAAATTTGTAATCTTAACCTATCATTTTTTCTAATTTTATATGTGTGAATGGGGAATTGAAACTTTTACTCTGAAAATATAGGGAAAAATCTTATAAAATATATGGAGAATTCTATAGGAGTTTTGAATATTAATAATCTTATAATAATAAAATAATAATAAAATTATGATTTAGTGACTCGATTTGGGATTTTTGACTTTTGAGGGGACTAAATTTGTAATTTAAACCTATACTTTTCTAATTTTATATGTTTGTGAATGGGGAATTGAACTTAACTGCGAGAAATATAGGAGAAAATCTTTATAAAAATTATGGGAGATTCTATAGGAGTTTGAACATCCTAATCTCATGGGAGATGGTTTATGGCTGATCTTTAAAAATAAGTCAAATAAACATTAAAATCAAATGAAAATGGCTGAATTTGATTTGAAGTTTATTATTGAAATTTGTTTTTGAAAAATTTTGTTCCAACCAAGCGATGCAGGTAATTAAAATGTTCCAATCATTTGTTCATTTTCATTTAATAGATGGAAAGACTCTTAAACTCATTCTTTAAAAACCGAGAACTGAAAGATTTTATTTTCCAAAATATTGAAGACCAAAACCAATCTAAAATGGCAAAAATTGAAAAATTAAAGGGTAATTTTGGTGGAAATTATTTTAAATGACCAAAACTGGTTGGAAAATATTTACAAAAATAGCAAAATATCACTGTTATCTGTGTGATATACCGCCGATAGACTACTATGCTCTGTCTATTTGTTTTTCCATGGATTTTTCCTTGATTTAATTGTCCTAATATAGAAAAAAACATTCTGATTTAATTTAGAACATATAAAAGAAAACGCATGTTTGTAAAATTAATTCTTATAAAAAAAGAAGCATATAACTTTTATCCTTTTTTTACTTTTTGGAAATGCTATAGAGAGAACTGAATTCAAAACTTCAAGCTTACCAATACAAATTTTTATTGCATTTAAGTTATGTTTATTTTACAAAGAAGTATATATATATAATGGTAAAATTTTTTGTAGGAAGATGATACATACATGAATTGAGATGAAATTGAAAATAGTCAAGTTTGAGGGGGTAATCCTCCAAGAGGACAAAAAGGCACTCTCATAGATCAACCACGAATCGATTCATCCTATATTCTTCATTTCTTGCATATTTTTTCTTCTTTCATCTAAGTCATTCCCCAGTTAGGGTGTTTCAAAAAATTCGATTGGTCCGGAAAAAAAATCGATCAACTCAACTCCAATTCCGTCATACGGTTTGGGTTGTTGAATTATCAATCAGTTTGAATTGGGTTGGGTTCAAATAAATAAAAATTCTATGGAATTGAGTTGGTTCATGGGTTCACCTAATATAGCCCAAATCAGCCCGAACCAACTCGAATTATTATTAAGGGTTATATATATTATTTTGTTGACGTATTAATTACAATTATATATACATTATTGATTTCGATTTTATTTAATTTATTATTTTTCTTGAATAAATATCCAACAAACTCTTAAAAATAGTTTTTTTAGCACTTTTGAAAAAAAAATTATTATATAAATTAAAATTGTGTTTTTAATTTAAATTCCATATATTGAAAAATAATAAAATAATATTTTTTACGTATTTTACATTTACTTTTTTAAGCACAAAAATTTTGAATAAACAACCAATTTGGATTGGTTCGGGTTCATCTTAAACCAAGAAGTATTTGGGTATGAAGTATTGGGGTTGATGCCCTTAAAATCTTGTAGGCTCCTATAGTGAAAATGTAATGTACAAAACTCGTTGTTTATTTAATAAAATATATGATTTTATTCCGAATTTTGTTGCATTTAATCACAAACAATTAAACTAAGTTCCAAGGTTACTCGTTAGCTTAAACATTCTATGTAGAGGACCTACCAGATGAATTATGTTTTAAGGATTAACCTAAATGGTTTAAAGAAAGGGATGGATAAGGCGAATTATCTTATCCTGGTGAAACTATGAGTATGACCTACTTTGTAGATGTTACATTATTGTAAAGTACTACAAAATGATCTGATCCTGATCATCATGTGAAGATATGTGAGTGGGATATCTATACAAATGAGTGAATAAGATCGGACCATGTAATGTTTTAGTCTTATATATAAACGCCGTTCATAATAGAGGACTTACCATTTCATCAGAGATGATCATAGGAACATACCTGAATCTTGAGGAGTGGTAACTGATTTGCCAATGAGGTGGTTCTTTTGATTTGTATAGGTGAGAGTGCCCAAATCATCATTTAATAAGGGCTTAACCATTTTGGGAGATTTTTCTGATTGGGGAGCTGCGGAACATAGCTACACAAGAAGGAAATTCACCTCCTTCCCCGAAGTCGGGGCAAGTAGAATAAATTTACTCTCTTAAAGGCTGATTCCAACGGGCTTGAACAAATATGGGTTCCACACCCTCTCTTGGCCCCGAGAGGATTTAGTTCGAGTTGTGACTATGATTTTGTTCCATTAGAGGATTCAATAGTACTAAGGGGTAGATGTAACTATAGGTCAAAACGATAATTTTACCTAGCTGCTAACTTACGAGCCAATTTGAAATTGAGGGAAACAATGGTCATCGTAACTGTGATGGTATATCAATGAACACATAAATATATACTGTACTGCAAAAGAAACAGCTGTCGGTCTATTAGTGGAGTGTCTGACAGTTAAGGCATGATGAATAATTAATAAAGAAATTAATAATTATTCACGTACCGTTGTAGCTCAAGCTACAGGTCCAATGATCCCTTCGAACTTTAACCGAATTTAATGAGGATCAATTTTTGGATTAGTTGAATTGTTTAAATTAATGAGAGAATAAGATTATGTGATATAATTAAGTTTATTTAATTATATATGATTAATTACTATTAATATATTTGATACATTATAAAGTTATGGCTTTGAGAGGAATAAATATCTTGAATATGATTCAAATATTAAGTATGTGAATAGATTCATAAATTGAAACTCAATGTAAATATTGATTAATATATTAAATAGCATAGTGAGAGAAAAAGAACTATAGGTTATATTGATATATGATACAATATTGAACTAAGTTTAATATGCTATATTTGATATAAATATAGTTATATATATCTATGATAATAGTTGTCATATGAATATATACTTAAATAAAATATTAATTTAAATTATAAATTAATTATGGGAGGGAGTTGTTAACTCCCTCACCCATTTTTTTCCTATCCACTTACATGACAGAAGAGGAGGTATTAAAAAATAGGATTTTCTTTTTCCCTCTTCTTTGCAAGTAGAAAAGTGTGAGTGGTTTTACAGAAGAAGGGTTCCTACTAATTCTTCATTTCTCCTTCCCTCAATCCCAAATTAGCCAGAGCCTACCACTCCGTGGATCCCCATCCCAGAGGATACCCGAGGTTGATCGTTTCCATGAGTGCCTTGTAGGTTAAGCTTGCTACTCCTAGTGGGCAGCCATTCAAACTGCAATGACAAATTTCGAGGATACCGTTCATTTTTATTAATAAAAACGTGCCACAAATCGGAATTCTACTTCCGAACGAAATAAACACCTCTTTGCCAGTGGGCAAATAGATGATGGCAGGGTAAAATCGGCAATGTGCATTGGATAGGAACGAAGGTGTCCCATCCATGTTCGATTCTCAATTCGACGCTTTGCTCATGATAAGGTCAGGTAGTGGATTCGGCGCAGGAAAGAAGCCCATCTCGATCAACATATCATCATTCTCCTTTTTCCTTGATGAATGCTTCCTGGCCGGTGCAGGTTCGATGCTTTCTGCGATTGCCTTGCCTCTTTCCTTAGCCAACGTAAGGCGGGCTGCTTGTTTTTGTTTCTTCTCCCTCCTTTGCATTGTTCCTCCTTCTCGCGCTTTGCGAGTTCTTTTCCCTTCTTCTTGTTTAAGCACCGCTTATTGGCTTCGCGCTTTTTCCTTTTCTCTTCCTCCAATAACCCATCCTCTTCTTCTTTCTTCCTTCTATCTTCTTCTTCTTCTTCTCTTTATTTTCTTGCAAATTCTTCTTCAAATTGCTCAGAGGCCAGCAATAGACACTGTTCCTCCTCGCGCTTCCATATCCCTTCAAGTCTGGCAAGCTCATTGTTGCGTCGCATTTCTTCAAACTCCAATCTTCTTCTTCTATCCCCTTCTGCAATGATGAGCTTACCCCTCTCCATCTTTTCTTGCTTCTTCTCCTCTTCTTTTCTTTTTCTCTCTTTCTCTTCCAATGCCAAAATTAATCTCTAAGGGTCAATAGTGGACCTTTACGGTGCATTCTCCTTGCGACGCCGCATTAGGGGGGTTCCCTCTGCTTTTTCTCCTTCATCGGTCGTAACCATTTGTGTTGTCTCGGATTGTGCCGATTCCATTAACTGTGTTGTTTCCCCCCTATCCTCCCTTACGAAGGTTGATTTTCCATCTATCTTTGGGCTCACAGCCCTCTGCCTCGCTTCCTCTTCTTTTCTCAGGTGCCTCTCTTCACGCCGGCGCATTTTCTTTTCTTCTTTCTTTCCTTCCTGGCCTTCTCCATCGCAATCTCTTCTTCTTCTCTTCTTGGAGTTCCGTCATAGGCTTCTACGTTGGCAATCGCCTCAGGAATCTCTGGGGCCAAAACACCTTTTCCCGTTTCTTCTTCAATCGCCATTGCCTCCGCCACCATTACTCCATTCACCACCACCACTGTCTCTTCCTCCATAGGCAGTGGTTGATTTACAATCCCAACCTCGGGCAGTCCACCTCCTAGCTCCAAGGTATTCAGAATATTGCCAAACACCTCCGTATCACCACGTCTCTTCCTTTCACTCACAGTCGAGATGGCAGGTATTGGAACAGGAATGCTCTCAGTGCTCCCTCCTCTTTTGAACAGAAGAGGCCTAACGACCAGAGGGTTTCTCCAGGCTCTCTCGGCAAGTCCGGGGATAGCGTGGGCTTGGGCGGCGAGTCTGCGACTGGCAGCCAAAAATGCTACCTTTCGCATGGCTACTTGGTCAGGGGTGGATGGTGAAGCAGATTGGTTAAGAGTTTGGTCAGCCATGGATATGAACTTGGGATGACTGGTGAAACGCTGGAATGCTGGGGAAGAAGGAAGGTCTGGATGCAAAGGTGCTAGGGTTTTTGATTTGCAAAATCAGGTAAAGTTTCACAGTGAGGGAAAGGATTCTTTTTATAGGTTGGGCCGTGGTGGGCCCAACACGAGTTTTGTGGCGACAGGCCTCGAGCAGCTCAAAAGGCGTGTTGATCGATTTCCCTCATTTATGGAATTTCAGAAAAAATGTCCTTTCGTCTACCGAATCATCATTACTTTGGGATACGAAATGATTGGACTTCACCCAAATTACAAAAAAGAATTTTCTTTAATATTTTATTTGAATGGACGCAAGATAAAGATTAACGCATTGTGCTCACCAACACAAATGCATTTTCGTTGAGGACGGGCAACAACGCATATATCCCCGCAACACACCCCTTAACCAAACGCATTTCTGGATGATACCTCAACATAGTGCATTTAGCTAAGGACGAGCAAAGAACATATACGAGCGCAACACACCCCTCAACTCAATACAGTTGAGTTAGGTGAACGCAAAGCAACTCTTATTAGCTTGAGATGCGTCCATTATCGCCTTGCATACTTGTTATTAATTGTTTGATTTTCTTTTGATTTTCTTTTATTATTTCATCAACGCAAGTGCAATGACTTGCGACAATAAATCTTCTTTATTACACAATCATTCACCATTAAAGCTCAACACATTAATTACATAAAAACTCAAAGAATTAAAGACGAAACAGAATTAAAGGCAAAGAAGTAAATGAGGACATAAATTCATAAAGTCAAGAATGAATTAAATGCAGAATCAAAGACAAAATTCAGAATTCAAATAGACAGAAATTTGAGAAAGCATTAAACATAGTATTGAGATATGGACCGAAAATTTGCGTTGTCATGGGTGATCGCAATCCATATCTCCGCAGGCGATCAGACTTACCTGCCCAATGTCCTAAGGACATTGCTCCTTTCCTATAGATCCCGGGGCTTCTGAATTGCTGGGCAACGTTCCCGATGCTCAACTTCTTAGCTCAGAGGCCAGCTGGCCCACTTGGATCTCCAGACTCTTTATTGAAGACGCCTGCACTTGCATCACTGCGTCATTTTTATCAATGTATTGCTTCAGTAGTGTCTCCAATGAGCTTTCCGAGGTGTTTGATGATGATGACTGCTGGTTATGCGGTTGCCTTGGTTAGCCTTGATTGTGGTTAAAAGGAGGATTCCCTCTACTGCCCCCTTGATGGTTAACTGCCCCCCCTGGTTAGGATTGCCTCCCCAACTGAAGTTAGGATGGCTTCTCCAGCCCGGATTATCAATGTTGCTGAAGGGGTTGTTCTGGATGGTGCATACTTGCTGAAGAGTCAATGAGCACATGTCAGCTCTGTGAGCCCCTCCACAATTAACGTAACTAATTGTG
>NC_052349.1:82312778-82319217 GCF_009727055.1 Benincasa hispida | reverse complement strand
GGGTTACGCCAGGTAAGGAAAAGTTACCGCATATTTCGAAAAAGCTAGTCAAATAGGCGTGTGGGTCTTCATCTTGCAGACCCCCGCACTGTCCGACATTTTGAATCATTTGCTGTATGACCGACTTAATCTTGAACCATGCGTTCTCCACCACTGTAGGCCTCGAGATTCCAGGCAAAAAATCATATAAAGTAGGTGCCGCATAATTCCTCATGGGAATGTTGTGGTCAGCTGCCAGGAATATAGGATCCTCTGCTGGACGAACAACTCCTTGATTCTCTACTGGTACCGCATTATCATTGTTGTCCGCCATGCTTGCTGCCTTCTTTCGCCTAATTCGGTTTTGACGTTCCCTTGCGCGAAAAGTACGCTCGATCTTAGGGTCAGTTTCGAATTCTGGTTCAGCACCAGGACTTATAAACCGCCAGGTTGTTCTCCGCGTTAAACTGCCAATACAATGAGATCTGTCCTGCAAAATACCAAAAAAACACTAAAACAATAAACCGTTAACCACTTCCCCTGACAACGGCACCATAAACTTGTTGATGCACTAGGATTGATGCTAAAAAGATACGCTATGCTATACTCGAAATGATGCGATACTACCTCTAGATATGCGATAATTATGAATGTTATTGTAGTATGCCATGCGTTGTCACAAGTTTCCTTACATTGGAACCAAGTGTAATTCCACCGCAAGTTTCTCGATGTGATCCGAGGTCGAACACAGGGACTATTTGAGGTTATTGTGGTATGTTTGTGATATACGACTGGGTTTTTCAATCTTTAAAGAGTGTTTTGTACAAGTATATAAAAGTTGCGATAAAGTAAAGGAAAGCAGTAAAAATAATGGGATAATAAAATAAGTACCGTAAACCTAAGCTAGATGATACAAGATACAGGCTTCATGAGACAAGATGCTGGGGTCCAGGCTGGCTTTGAAGGTTATGCACAGAACATAGAATGCAGTGGCAAGTCTTATGTACAACACAAAAACAGAAAGATAACTAATATAAACAACACAAGTTTCTTAATTGCGTTGAAGCCATACGTACGGTTCCGTTTCTCTCTTGGCGTACACCTTTCAGTGATCAACCGTGCTCCCACATGTCTGTGGTGAAACAGAGACGAACGTAATGAACGCTAGGTTGCTTCCATGTCTAGAAGTACTACTCGCTTCAGTTAACACATTCTTCTAACCTTCTCTCGATAGATCAGAATGGCATCTTCACTTCTGCTCTCACAGATGAAGATGCCACCTAGTATACCTTAGCTAAATGCATTTACCTCTTTAACACAAGTTAAGTACTCATTTAATTCATATCAATTACCAGGGGATTTGGAAGACATCATAGAGAAAGTGATTAACGGAGGAATGGAAGTAGACAGAAAATGGGATATGAAAGCAATCGAAACATTTAATATATCTATTAAGCGTTTGATACATGGTGTGAATGAAGAGATAAAGGAGGTGAAATACAATGATGAAAAGAGATAGAACAAATACAAACAAGCACCAACGTCTTGGCACCGATTCGGGTGGAGATCTGCTTGCCGGATTGGATGGATCAGATGGATGGATGAGCTTCCCTCTCAGGCTTGCTCAACCGGTAGTAGGGTTCTCAACACAGAGCTTCTCGGTGGCTATTTGATAGAATAGAACTAAGACTCACCTCTTGGCCTTGTCTCGATTTCTTCTCAGATTTCTTCAGTTAAACACTCAACTCAGCCTTTCCTCTCAACACTTTAGCAGCAATTAGCCCCGTATCCAGTAGAATATTTTTTTTCCTGAAATCTATGGGTTATTTATAGGTAAAGATCTTTTACTCCATCTTTGTGGTCCCCACTTGTTGTTATGGAAATTTCGAAGATGGAGGGATATTATTCCTTTTGTTATGCAATAAGATCATCAAATCTGGACATCTATTATTTGTACACGTGTCTCAATCCTCCGCTTTTGCATTGCTCAACTGCATCTTTCGATCGTAAGTTCGCATGTGGTTTTGTTTTTATTACCGCATGCGGTTGAAAGTCAGCTCTGGATCGACTGTCGCATTGCGCCATCATTGCGTTAATCGTCTCTTCATTGTTGATTGACGGGCTGATAACTTGTAGAAATACAAGTTATTTATACTACCTTATCTAGATATTGATGCCAAAAGATAGTGAATATGTGCCGATTGTATGAAAATTAGCTCAAAATTGCAATAATTATAAATTATCGCAATTAAACCTACTAACATCTTTAAGATGGAAGAAAAGGAGATTTTACTCTGTTTTGCAGGAAACCGAGTCACCGCTTGCGTTCAAAGCTCAAGAAGAACTGATCAACGAATCTCTGTCATAATGCACCCGTCAATCCACAATGAAAAGACGATTAACGCAATGATGGCGCAATGTGACAGTCGATCCAGAGTTGATTTTCAACTGCATACGGTAATAAAAATAGCACCGCATGCGAACTCATGATCTAAAGATGCAGCTGAGCAATGCAAAAGCAGAGGATTGAGACACGTCTACAACTAACGATTGTGTAGAATTGACGGTCTGATTGCATAACAGAAGGAATAATATTCCTCCATCTTCGGAATTTCCATAACAACAAGTGGAGACTACAAGGCCGAAGTCAAATATCCTCACCTATAAATACCCCATAGATTTCAGAGAAAACATATGCTACTGGATACGAGGCTAATTGCTGCTAAAGTGTTGAGAGAAAAGGCTGAGCTGGGTGCTTAACTGAAGAAATCTGGGAAGAAGATGAGATAAGGTCGAGAGGTGAGTCTTAGTTCTATTTTGTTGAATACCCCCCGAGAAACTCTGTGCTGAGAACCCTGCTACCGATTGAGCAAGCCTGAGAGGGAAGCTCATCCATCCATCTGATCCATCCAATCCGGTAAGTAGATCTCCACCAGAATCGTTGCCAAGACGTTGGTGCTTGTTTGTATCTGTTCTATCTCTTTTCATCATTGTATTTCACTTTCTTTATCTCTTCATTCACACACCATGTATCAAATGCTTAATAGATATATTAAATGTTTCGATTGCTTTCATATTCCCCATTTTCTATCTACTTCGCGTTCCCTTCCGTGAATCACTTTCTCCTAATGATGGTCTTCTTAATCCCCCTAGTAGTTTAATTATGAATTAAACGATAACTAACTTGTGTTAAAGAGATAACTGCGTGTAGCTAAAGCATGCTAGCCGGCATCTTCACTTGTGAGAGCAGAAGTGAAGATGCCATTCTAATCTATCGAGAGAAGGTTAGAAGAATGCGTTAACTAAAGCGAGTAGTACTTCCAGACATGGAAGCAACCTTGCGTTCATTACGTTCGTCTCTGATTCACCATAGACATGTGGGAGTGCGGTCGATCACTGAAAGGTGTACACCAAGAGAAAAGCGGAATCATACTTATAACTTCAACGCCATTAAGAAACTTGCGTTGTTTATATTCCTTATCTTTCTCTTTCTATTTATACATAAGACTTGCCGCTACATTCCATGCTCTTTGTATAACCTTCATAGCCAGCCTGGACCCTAGCATCTTGTATCATGAAGCCTGTATCATGTATCATCTAGCTTAGGTTTACTATACTTATTTTATTATTGCATTTTACTGCTTTCCTTTACTTTACCGCAATTTTATATACTTGTACAAAACACTCTTTAAAGATTGAAAAACCTGGTTGCATATACCACGAACATACCACAATAACCTCAAACAGTCCCTGTATTCGACCTCGGATCACACTGAGAAACTTGCGGTGGAATTACACTTGGTTCCAACGTAAGAAAACTTGTGACAACGCAAGGCATATTCATAAGTAACACATATCTAGAAGTAATATCACATATTTGTCCACATGCTTAAAGATATAAATTTTAAGTTACACAGGCGCATTGTGACAGAGATGCGTTGATCAGTTCTTCTTGAGCCTTGAGCGCAAGCGATGACTCAGTTCCTTGCAAAATAGACTAAAATCTCCTTTTCTTCCATCTTAAAGATGTTAGTGGGTTTAATTGCGGTAATTTATAATTATTGTAATTCTGAGCTAATTTTCATACAATTGGCACATATTTATTCTCTTTTGGCCGCAATATCTAGAAAAGGCAGTATAAATAACTCGTATTTCTACAAGTTATCAGTCATATTTACCTAATGCATCACAAGTCTGATTCTTTTGAAAAGTTCAAAGAATATAAGGCTGAGGTTGAGAACCAGTTAGGTAAAACAATTAAGACACTTCGATCAGATCGAGGTGGAGATTATATGGACATATGATTCCAAGACTATTTGATAGAAAAGGGGATCCAGTCACAACTCTCTGCACCTAGTATGCCTCAGGAGAATGGTATATCAGAAAGAAGAAACTGAACCTTATTAGACATGGTTTGCTCATTGATGAGCTTTGCTAAGTTACCTGCTTCCTTTTGGGGACATGCATTAGAGACTGCTATCTATATTTTGAATAACGTTCCCTCTAAAAGTGTTTCAGAAACACCTTATGAGCTATGGAAAGGGCGTAAAGGCAGTTTACGTCACTTTAGGATTTGGGGATGCTCGACACACGTGTTGGTGCAAAATCCTAAAAAATTGGAACGTCGTTCAAAACTATGCCTATTTGTAGGTTATCCAAAAGAAACAAAAGGTGGTCTATTTTACGATCCTCAAGAGAATAAGGTATTTGTATCGAAAAATGCCACATTCTTAGAGGAAGACCACATAAGAAGTCATCAACCTCGCAGTAGACTAGTATTGAATGAAATTTCCAAAGATACTATAGATAGAACTAGTTCATCCACTAAAGTAGTAGATAAAACTAGTATATCTGGTTAGTCACATCCTTCTCAAGAGTTGAGAATGCATCGACGTAGTGGGAGGGTTATTCATCAGCCTGACCGTTACTTGGGTTTAATAGAAACACAAGTCGTCATACTTGATGACGGCATAGAGGATCCATCGACCTATAAACAGGCGATAAAAGATGTGGACCATGATCAGTGGGTCAAAGCCATGGACCTTGAAATAGAGTCTATGTACTTCAATTATGTCTGGGAACTTGTAGATCAACTAAATGATGTAAAATCAATTGGTTGTAATTGTATCTACAAGAGAAAACGAGACCAAGCCGGTAAAGTACAGACTTTTAAGGCTAGACTTGTGACAAAGAGTTATACCCAGAGAGAGGGAGTGGACTATGAAGAAACTTTCTCTCCCGTTGCCATACTTAAGTCGATTAGAATACTCTTATCCATTGCCACCTTTTATGACTATGAAATTTGACAGATGGATGTCAAGACACCCTTTTTAAACGACAATCACGAGAGTATAGAGGGGTTTATTGCACAGGGTCAAGAACAAAATGTTTGTAAGCTTCAAAAACTTGATTTATGGGTTGAAACAAGCTTCTAGATCTTGGAATATAAGATTTGATATTGTGATCAAATCTTATGGCTTTAAACAGAATGTTGACGAGTCTTGTGTTTACAAGAAGATCGTCAATTCTACTATAGCATTCTTAGTTTTATATGTTGACGATATTCTACTAATTGGGAATGAAGTAGGTTACCTAACTGACAGCAAGAAATGGCTAGCAACGCAGTTCCAAATGAAAGATTTAGGAAATGCGTAGTATGTTCTAGGGATTCAGATTATTCAGAACCGCAAGAACAGAACACTAGCCATGTCTCAAGCAACTTATATAGACAAAATGTTGTCTAGGTATAAGATGCAGAATTCCAAAAGAGGTCTATTACCTTATAGATATGGAATTCATTTGTCAAAGGATCAATGTCCTAAGACACCTTAAGAGGTTGAGGATATGAGATGCATTCCCTATGCTTCTGCAGTAGGGAGCCTGATGTATGCAATGTTATGTACTAGACTTGACATATGCTACGCAGTAGGGATAGTCAGTAGGTATTAGTCTAATCCTGGATATGATCATTGGACTGCCGTTAAGAATATCCTTAAGTATCTTAGGAGAATGAGGAACTACATGCTCGTGTATGGTACTAAGGATTTGATCCTTATTGGATACACTGACTTTGATTTTCAAACCGATAAAAATACAAGAAAATCTACATCGGGATCGGTGTTCATTCTGAATGGAGGAGCAGTAGTGTGAAGAAGTGTGAAGCAAAATTGTATTGTGGACTCCACAATGGAAGCTGAATATGTAGCTGCATGTGAAGCAACAAAAGGAAGCAGTATGGTTGAGAAAATTCTTGACAGATTTGGAAGTCGTTCCAAATATGCATCTGCCTATCACCCTATATTGTGATAATAGTGGTGCAGTTGCAAATTCAAAAGAACCAAGAAGCCACAAGCGTGCCAAGCATATTGAGCGCAAATACCATATGATCCGGGAGATTTGTACATCGTGGGACTGTTGTACGTAGCCCAGATATCTAATCTGAGCAAACATGTGCTGATCC
>NC_052349.1:82303592-82308804 GCF_009727055.1 Benincasa hispida | reverse complement strand
CTAAAGTTAGTGGGAAAATCCAAACTTTTGTTGGATAATTCCACTAACAAAATAGTGGGCTAGGTGTTGGCTTATAGTGGAGACATTAAGCCCACTAAGATAGTGGATTATAGGTGTTGGGTTTTTATGGATTTGTTTCATGCAAATGTTGCATGGCTTTTTTCGATAAATTGGGCTTTCAATTTGGATGAAAAAACTTTTTCCATTTTGCCAAAATTGTTTTCAAATTTGGGCTTGAAAAAAACACTATTTTGAGGAAAAGATAACCCAAACCCAAAAAGAAAAATTCATTTCTTTTTCCATCTCTTTCTCTCTCTCGGTTTTCTTCATCCACCAGATTCCACAATCCGGTTCTAAGTCCAGAGGATAGTAGGTCAACTTTAGTGATGGTTCGGAAGAGTTTGGGTCGAGATTCAGTGAGGAAAAGCAGTTTTCGGGAGCTTCAAAGGTAATCTTTAATTTATTGTATTTTGATAACTTGTAGAAATACAAGTTATTTATACTGCCTTATCTAGATATTGCGGCCAAAAGAGAATATATATGTGCCACTTGTATGAAAATTAGCTTAGAAATACAATAATTATGAATTATCACAATTACACCCACTAACATCATTAAGATGGAAGAAGAGGAGATTTCTACTCTATTTTACAGGAAACCAAGTCACCGCTTGCGATAAGGCTCAAGACAAACTGACCAACGCATCTCTGACACATTGCGCCCGTCAATCAACAATGAAAAGACGATTAACGTAATGATGGCGCAATACGACAGTCGATCCAGAGCTGACTTTCAACCACATACGATAATAAAACAACATCGCATGCGAACACTCGATCGAAAGATGCAGCTGAGCAACGCAAATGTGGAGGATTGTACCACGTGTATGCCTAATGGTTGTGCAGATTTGACGGTCTGATTGCATAACAGAAGGAATAATATCCCTCCATCTTCGGAATTTTCATAACAACAAGTGGGGACCACAAGGCCGGAGTCAAAGATCTTCACCTATAAATACCCCATAGAATTCACAGAAAAAAGGATACTTGATACGGGGCTAATTGCTGCTATTATATTGAGAAAAAGGTTGAGCTGAGTGTTAAACTGAAGAAATCTCTAAAGAAGAAGAGACAAGGCCGAGAGGTGAGTTTCAGTGTTAATCTGCCAGATCCCCGTCGTGAAGCTCTATACTCAGATCCCTGCTATCGGTTGAGCATGCTTAAGAGGGAAGCTCATCCTTCCACACAATCCATCCATTTCGGCAAGCAAATCTCCATCCAAATCGGTGCCGAGATGTTGGCGCTTGTTTGTATTTGTTTCTATTTCTTTTCATCATTGTATCTCATCTCCTTTATCTCTTCATTCACACACCATGTATCAGACGCTAAATAGATATGTTGAATGTCTCGATCGTTTTCATTACCACTCTCTGTCTATTTCCGTTCCTCCATTTATTGTTTTCTTCATGAAGTGTTCTTACTCCCCGGGTAGTCAATATAAATTAAACGAGTACTTAATCTGTGTTAGAGAGATAATTCTGTTTAGCTAAGGCATACTAGACGACATCTTCACCTGTGAGAGCAGAAGTGAAGATGTCATTCTGATCTATCGAGAGAAGGTCAAAAGAATGCATTAATTAGAGCGAGTAGTACTTCCAGGAATGGAAGCAACCTTGCGTTCATTACGTTCATCTCTGTTTCACCACAGACATGTGGGAACACGGCTGATCACTGAAAGGTGTGCGTTAAGGGAAAAACGGTATCGTACTTATGACTTTAACGCAATTAAGGAACTTTCGATGTTTATATTAGTTATCTTTCTCTTCCTGCTTTGTACATAAGACTTGCTATCGCATTACATGATCTGTGTATAATCTTCACAACCAGCCTTGCGCTCAGTATTTTGTATCGTGCTGCCTATATCTTGTACCATCTTAGCTTAGGTTTACTGCATTTCATTTTATTATTGCATTTTTATTGCTTTCCTTATCTTTATCGCAACTTTATATTCTTGTATACAAATACTTTTATTAAATTGAAAAACCCGATCGCATGTATCATAAACATAATGCAATAACCTCAAACAATCCCTATGTTCGACCTCGGATCACACCGAGAAACTTGCGGTGGAATTATACTTGGTTCCAATGCAAGGAAACTTGTGACAACGCACAACATACTACAAGAGCATCCATTAATAACACATATCTAGAAGTAGTATTGCATGAATTGAGTCCATTAACGCATTCATCATCAATAAGGAATTAATTTCACCATTACAAGTTTATGGCGCCGTTGCCGGGGATTGCTTGATGGTTTATTATTTGAGTGTGTTTGTGGTATTTTGCAGGATAGATCTCTTTGTACTGACTGTTCAACGCGGAGAGCAGTCTGATGGCTTATGAATGCGGGAGTGATCTGGTAATTCTAAGCGGACCCAGAGATCAAGTGTATTATTCGTGCAAGAGTTTATCAGGGCCAAATTAATTGGTAAAGAAGCATGGGAGATGAGAATGTGGCACATCCCTATGAGGGATTATGCGATGTCGGATTTTTATAACTTCTCACCAGGAATTTCAAGATCTTTGGTTGAGGGGAATGTAAGCTTTGAGATAAAACCTATCATGCTACAGATGTTTCAGAATGTGGGTCAATTTGGAGGATTACAAGGAGAAGACCCACACGTTCATTTGACGAATTTTGTAGACATGTGCAATGCATTCTCCATGCCTAGTGTAACTCAAGAAGGGCTTAAATTATATCTGTTCCCATACACATTGCGGGATGAGGAAAAGAGGTGGGCTTAAACGTTAGAGCTAGCCGAGATTAATGGTTGGGAGCAGTTGGTTGATAGGTTCATGAACAGATTCTTTCCTTTAGCTGTCAACGCAAGGAGACGGAGGGATGTTCTAAATTTTGAACAAAAGAGGTACGAAACCTTGAGTATTGCCTGGGTGCGATTCCGACAGTTAATGAAAAGTTGTCCGCATATCGGGGTTCCTGATAGTATTTTGATGGAGGCCTTTTATAATGGTTTAGACCAATCAACACAAGCAGTTGTCGATGCCTCTGCAGAAGGAGGATTGATGAACAAGTCATATACGGAGGCAAAGAACATATTGGATCACATCTCGCAGCATTCTGATGAGTGGATTGATACTGGACTTGAGGTAAGAGGTCTGGAGCAAGAAAGAGTAGAAAGTGCCGATATGTCAACCAATACAATGAGCGCACTGGTTGATCAGATGACCACAATGACCTCAATTCTCCAGACAACGACTAACCAACAGAGAACTCTCTCTCAAGAATTAGCGTAAGTTAATACGTTGACTCGCGTGGCCCCAAGAATTGTGTCCAATGTGGAGAGGGACATCCAGTAGAGTTCTGCCCATGGAATCAACAATCCGTGTATGCCGTCTATGATGAATCATTTGGCAACATCTACAACCCTGGTTGGTGGGATCACCCAACTATAGGTTGGGATGGGAATTACAATCAGGAGAGCCATAGTTTCTATCAGTATAGTCATCAAGGGGATCAAGGCAACCCTCCGGTCTTCATCCGGACTGCAGCCCAAGTAATGCCCAAGGTATACCACCCTGTGACCAACCGTTCCTGTATGATACCTCTTGCAGCACCTCGTCTCTGGAGACATCGTTAAAACATTATATTGAAAAGAGCGAGGCAATGAGACAATCGCAAGCTAACACCCTTAAAGAATTAGAAGAGAAAATAGATCAGCTTATGAGGGAATTAAAGAAGAAAACACCAGGTACAAAGCATAGCAGTTCAAAAGCACAGGGGCCACGAGGAAAAGAACAATGTCATGCAGTGACATTGAGGAGTGGCAAAACAATAGCCCCTATGTCATCAGTACCAGATGCAACAACAACACCAATCGATTTGACTGTTGATGATGACCAGTCAGTTAATATTGGAAAAATACCAGTTCAAAAGTAAGTTCATCTACAAAAGATGAAGCTTCTCAAGACATGAATGCTAAATCAATGCAAACTCCAGCTAATGAAGCGTAGCAAGCACCAGACCTCAGCAAGCAGCCAAGTGAACAGGAAATATGGCGGGATCTTCCACCTTTCTCATTCAGGCTGAAGAAGAAGGATGATAGCAAACAATTTCAGAGGTTTCTGGACGTTCTCCGGTAGCTACACATTAACATTCCCTTGATAGAAGCACTAAAATTTCTCAAGGATATTCTTGCAAATAAAAGAAAGATCGGGGAAAATGAAATAGTTGCGTTAACATATGAATGTAGCGCGCTGTTCCAAAACAATCTCCCCACTAAAATGAAGGATCCTGTGAGTTTCACATTGCCCTGCACAATAGAAGGGAAAACGGTCGGGAACGCATTGTGTGATTTAGGGACAAGCATAAATATAATGCCCCTGTCAATTTTTAAGAAGCTAGATATCGACAACGCAAGACCAACCACTATCACAATATAGTTGGCCAATAGATCGATAAAGCTTCCTGAGGGAAAGATAGAGGATGTTCTCGTGCAAGTGGACAAGTTTATCTTTTCGGCAGACTTTGTCATATTGAATTACGAAGCGGATAGAGAAATCCGTATCATTTTAGGTCGCCCATTCCTCCCGATAGGGCGAGCACTGATCGATATGCAAAAAGGAGAATTAACCATCAGGGTCGACAATCAGGAAGTAAAATTCAACGTATTCAATGTGCTGAAATACCCAAGTGATGTGGAAAATTGCCAATACATTGAGCAACTGCGAGAAGAGCCTTGGCACGAACCCCTGAAGGAGCTGGAGGAAGAAGAATTGGAAATCGGCGCAATGTTGGAGGAAGACTGTGTCGCAATTCATATTGAATCAAATTTTGAACAGCTCAAGTTATCTAAAGGACATCACAACACATTAAGCCATCTCTGGAAGATCCACCTGTGCTGGAGTTAAAGACGTTACCTGTGCACCTTAAGTATGCTTACTTAGGAAGTAACGACATATTACCGGTTATCATTTCCGCATCGCTAAGTAAGGAAAAAGAAGATGCACTCATACAGATCCTAAAGAGTAACGCAAAGGCATTAGGATGGACCTTGGCAGACATTCGAGGAATCAGTCCTTCATATTGTATACACAAGATCCGTCTGGAAGAAGGAAAGACTGGATCAGTAGAAAGGCAATGCTGCTTGAACACTGCCATAAGGGAGGTCGTGAAGAAGGAAATAGTGAAGT
>NC_052349.1:82256742-82303521 GCF_009727055.1 Benincasa hispida | reverse complement strand
ACCCGACTGACTCCCTCCCAGTATCTGAGGAATATTGCCAATCATGCATCATTGTTAAAATTCTGCGCATTGCAGATCCTGGCTGCGTCGATGCACGTAACCAATGGCATGTGGGTTGTCTTGTCTTGGTTCATCCGGTGAATTGCTTCTGGTTATACCCTGATAGCCATCGAAACAGAAGATTCTTCCCCGCAAGTCTGTCTACTTTGATAATGTGGGAGTGGGAAATGGTTCTTTTTTTAGTGTCCAATTCAGCTTGTGATAATCCATTACAAATTTCCACCCCATAGTTGTTCTTGTGGAATATTCATCTGTCATTAGTGAAGACTGTCATCCCTCCTTTTTTGGGAACACCTTACATTGGGGCTTACCCAGCGTTATTCAGATATCGGGGTGCAACCTGTGTCCAGCAAATTTGGTTCGGTCGAGGTATTCATGGATGATTTCTCAGTTTTCGGCAATAATTATGACTCCTGTCTATCTAACCTTGAAAAAGTCTTGAACAGATGCGTGGCAACAAATCTTATTTTAAACTGGGAAAAATGCCACTTTATGGTGGATGAAGGATTAGTTCTGGGTCACAAAATCTCTAAGGCCGGATTGGAAGTTGATCAAGCAAAGATTGACGCAATTTCCAAGTTACCCCCACCAGTGAACGTAAAAACACTTAGGAGCTTTCTGGGACACGCTAGGTTTTATAGAAGATTTATTCGTAACTTCTCCCAGATCGCAAGGCCCCTAAGTGCACTACTGGAGGTTGACCGAGAATACAATTTTGATGACGCATGCACCAAAGCATTCAACACATTGAAAGATGCGCTCATCTTCGCACCTATTTTGATTGCGCCAGATTAGACGCACCCATTTGCGTTGATGTGCGATGCTAGCGGATATGCTGTGTGTGCAGTTTTGAGTCAGTGCAAGGACAAGGTATTGCATCCTATTTATTATGCAAGTAAGACATTGAATGATGCGCAGGAAAACTATACAACCACAGAGAAGGAAATGCTCATAGTGGTATTTACACTGGATAAATTTCGACAATACTTAATCGGAACAAACGTTGTGGTGTATACGGATCATTCTACGATCAAGTACTTGATGAAAAATAAGGATGCAAAACCAAGGCTTTTACGGTGGGTATTGTTACTGCAAGAGTTTGACCTAGAGATCAAAGACCGAAAGGGCACCAAGAACCAGGTCGCATATCATTTATCAAGATTGGAGAATTGCGAGGTTTAAGTGACATAAAAAGATATTGAGGAAAGATTCCCCGATCAGCTACTGATGGCAGTAGACATTAATGTTCCCTGGTATGCGGACATAGTAAACTTCATCGTTTGCGGTCAAATACTAGATGACTGTACTTACCAGCAGAAGAAAAAGCTAAGACATGATGCCAAATTTTATTTCTAGGATGATCTATTCCTATATCGACTCGGACTTGATCATATATTACGTCGATGCATTCCTGAACGCGAAGTCAAGCACATTTTAGAGCTTTGTCATGAGTCCCCATATGGAGGACATTTTGGGGGGCAGTGGACCGCAGGAAAGGTCCTGCAGTGTGGCTACTTCTAGCCAACATTGTTTAAGGATGCCCATGCCCATGTTATGCAATGCGACAGATGTTAGAGAATGAGGAATATGTCTAAAAGAAATGAAATGCCACTGATGTCAATCTTAGAGGTTGAATTATTTGATGTTTGGGGAATTGACTTCATGGGCTCGTTTCCACCATAGAAGATCATCACTATATTCTAGTCGCGGTTGACTATATATCAAAATGGGTTGAGGCCATCGCATGGGCCAAGAATGATGCGGCCACAGTGGCGAAGTTTCTAAAGAAGAACATTTTTGCTCGATATGAGATGCCATGGGCTTTAATCAGCGATGAGGGTTCCCACTTTATCAACCGCATAATTGCCAACCTATTGACTAAATTCAACGTCAGCCATCGAGTTGCGACTGCGTATCACCCACAAACTAATGGGCAGGCGGAAATTTCTATCAGAGAGATCAAAACGATCTTAGAGAAGGTAGTCAGTACTTGCAGGAAGGATTGGTGAAGCATTGTGGGCATATAGGACTGCCTATAAGACACCAATTGGCATGTCCCCGTATGCCTTCGTCTTTGAAAAGCTTGTCATCTGCCGCTCAAGTTGTAACATAAGGCAATGTGGCATGTAAAAAGCTGAAGTTTGATTTAGCAAGTGCGGGGAAAGTCCGGAAGCTGCAATGAATAAGCTGATCGAATGGTAGTGGGACGCCTACGAAAATGCCAAGATCTATAAGGATAAAACCAAGAAGCGGCATGACGACCGTACAAACGACCGAACATTCACCGAAGGTTAACAGGTATTATTATTTAAGGCTCGTTTGCAATTGTTCTCAGGAAAGTTGAAGTCCCGCTGGTCTAGGCCATTCCAAATCAAGACAATCTTTCCTCACGGCGCAGTAAAACTAACTACTTTAGATGGGAACAACACATTTAAAGTCAATGGTCAGCAGATTAAGCCTTACTATGGAGGTGACTTCAAACAACGCATGGACACCATTGACTTGGGCAAGCAAGATTAAATCGCTTGCGGGGGAAGCGATTGCGGTAATTCTGAAACATCTGACAATCAACATCCCTATCTATGTTTACATGCTTTCTCTCCAATTTTCTTTTATCGCCTTCTAAATTCCTCTATTTACTGCTCATTAGAATTAGTCTTTAATGCTTACTGTGTTTCCTTTCAATATACTTTTGTATGCATTTCTATTCCTTAGATTTAGTAGCACCGTTCGTAAATTTTTGTGAATGATTGGATGAATCATTAAACACTGCAAAGTCCTTTCAGATGAATTGAGATGAACAATAAATACTGATATGAAATGTGATGATGGGTACATTGTGAGTTAACAAGAGACACTTTGCGTCCATTACACCCAAATACATTGCGTTGAGGGGTGTGTTGCGTGCGTATGTGTTCTTTGCCCATCCTTAGTTAAATGCACTATGTTGAGGTATCCTCCAGAAATGTGTTAGTTAAGGGGTGTGTTGCAGGGGTGCATGCATTGTTGCCCATCCTCAGCAAAATATTTTTGTGTTATTAGGAGCGCGGTGCTACTTTTTAGCGAGCACCCATCTGAATCAAATTTATGAGTTAATCAATTCTTTGATTCTTGTACAGGCACACAATTTTATATTGCGTTAATTTTTAATTATTTGTATACTTTGTTAATATTCAATACAATGAGTACATGTTCATTCCACTTTTTGCTAGTGCCTTTCTCCTTATCATCCTTTATCAATATTTGCAATGTTCTGAATCTTTTACTTTTGTGTTCTTCATTGCGTTGCTATGCTGTAATATATGTTTATACTTAGAAACATTTACCATACTTTGTAAATTCTGACTAACACTTAGTTAATTCTTAGTTTAGCAGTACTTTACCTCTTTATCTTTCAAAGTTCTACTCAAACCTTCTTTTTGGGAATTTTTCTTCTAAGTGTTTTGTCTAGTCTATCCAAACAATGCAATGAAGACCTTACTCATCTTTAAATTTGGGGGTGGGGAAGGTCTGAGCAGATAAGATCAAGAATATGCGTTCATTTTCTGGTTTGAAAAAAAAAAAAACTTTTTATGCAAAACTCCAATGTCAGCACAAGGAAAAAAAAATGTTCCCAACCTGATAAGAGTCTAGTTGTGAAAGGAGTCTGCTTGTAGTTGGATGTTTGTATGATATCCGTAGGAACAAGCCAAAACAAAGGTGGGTTTCCAAGATCAACGCAGTATAAAAAAAACATATAAATGCAAGAGACAACTCCTCTGAATATCATGAGTTAAAGTTGAGATTGGCACACAACCGTAGTTGGATGTTCGCATGACACTCGTGGGGACAGGCCAAAATGAAGAGTGTAACCATGACCAACTGTCTCTAGTAAATGACGCAAAAGTTTTGACCATTGTATGTAGATATATCAAGTGTTTTGACAATAAGAGATAAACATTCTATGTTGAAGAAAAAAAAAAACTAAAAAAGCATCTTTGAGCAGAATTTTGTTATATAGAAGAATAAAGTTGGGCTTGTTAAGAATTAGCAAGGATAAGAAGAAATTGCGATGTTAAGAAATGTGCCTAAGTGTAACATTCAGAGCAACCAATTGATGTAGAAATATAGGATAGGAATTGAGCTTTATTGCCTTAGTAGAAGATATGCTTGAGGACAAGCATATATCTAAATTTGGGTGTGTGATAACTTGTAGAAATACAAGATATTTATACTGCCTTATCTAGATATTGAGGCCAAAAGAGAATATATATGCGCCAATTGTATGAAAATTAGCTTAGAAATACAATAATTTTGAATTATCATAATTACACCCACTAACATCATTGAGATGGAAGAAGAAAAGATTTCTACTCTATTTTGCAGGAAACCAAGTCACCGCTTGCGATTAAGGCTCAAGACAAACTGACCAACACATCTCTAACACATTGCGCTCGTCAATCAACAATGAAAAGACGATTAAGCAATGTTGGTGCAATGCGACAGTCGATCCAGAGCTGACTTTCAACCGCATGCGGTAAATAAAACAACACCGCATGTGAACACTCAATTGAAAGATGCAGCTAAGCAACGCAAATGTGGAGGATTGTGCCACGTGTATGCCTAACGATTGTGCAGATTTGATAGTCTGATTGCATAACAGAAGGACTAATATCCCTCTATCTTCGGAATTTCCATAACAACAAGTGGAGACCACAGGGCCAAAGTCAAAGATCTTCACCTATAAATACCCCATAGAATTCACAGGAAAAAAGGATACTTGATACGGGGCTAATTGCTGCTATTATATTGAGAAAAAGGCTGAGCTGAGTGTTAAACTGAAGAAATCTGGGAAGAAGAAAAGACAAGGCCGAGAGGTGAGTCTCAGTGTTAATCTGCCAGATCCCTGCCGCGAAGCTCTATACTCAGATCCCTGCTACCGGTTGAGCAAGCCTGAGAGGGAAGCTCATCCTTCCATACGATCCATCCATTCCGGCAAGCAAATCTCCATCCAAATCGATGCCGAGACGTTGGCACTTGTTTGTATTTGTTTCTATCTCTGTTCATCATTGTATATCATCTGCTTTATCTCTTCATTCACACACCATGTATCAGAAGCTATATAGATAACTTGAATGTCTCGATAGTTTTCATTACCACTTCTCTGTCTATTTCCGTTCCTCCGTTTATCATTTTCTTCATGAAGTGTTCTTACTCCCCGGGTAGTCAATATGAATTAAATGAATACTTAATCTGTGTTAGAGAGATAATTGCGTTTAGTTAAGGCATGCTAGACGACATCTTCACCTGTGAGAGCAGAAGTGAAGATGTCATTCGATCTATTGAGAGAAGGTCAGAAGAATGCATTAACTAGAGCGAGTAATACTTCCAGGAATGGAAGCAACCTTGCGTTCATACGTTCATCTCTGTTTCACCACAGACATGTGAGAACACGGCTGATCACTGAAAGGTGTAGGCTAAGGGAAAAAGGGGATTGTACTTATGACTTTAACGCAATTAAGGAACTTGCGATGTTTATAGTAGTTATCTTTCTCTTTCTGCTTCTTACATAAGACTTGCTATCGCATTACATGATCTGCGTATAATCTTCATAGCCAGCCTTGCCCTCAGTATTTTGTATCATGCCGCCTGTATCTTGTACCATCTTAGCTTAGGTTTACTGCATTTCATTTTATTATCGCATTTTTACTGCTTTCCTTATCTTTATCGCAACTTTATATTCTTGTACACAAATAGTTTTATTAAATTGAAAAACCTGGTCGCATGTATCATAAACATAATGCAATAACCTCAAACAGTCCCTGTGTTTGACCTTGGATCACACCGAGAAACTTGCGGTGGAATTATACTTGGTTCCAATGCAAGGAAACTTGTGACAATGCACAACATACTACAAGAGCATCCATTAATAATGCATATCTAGAAATAGTATTGCATGAATTGAGTCCATTAACGCATGCATCATTAATAAGGATGTAATTTCACCGTATTTTCCTTTAATTGCATGCTAATTTCCTTTTAATTAAAAGCAATTAGAGTGTAATTAGGTCCTTTTTCCGCTGCGTATGTCTCGTGTTCCTTCAGTTTATGTGATTACCTTGTCTTATGAGCGCATCATTCATCATTTAGGCATAATTGAGAGAGTAGTCTAAAAACCAAATGCAGGCTTGAGAGAGTCAAATTGGATTGCATAGGCAAGAATAGAGGCATAGAGATAAGCTCTTTTTGCTATTACATAACATATGCACCCTATTGATAGGATATGAAAGTATGCGGTCACATCGCATGCGTCCAGGAGTAGGATACAGTGATATGCGGTCATCTTGTTTATGTGTGGGAGCACGTGAGTAGGAATAGAGACTTAGACATAAGGCCTCTCAACACTATCGCATATACATCGCATGCATCTTTGTCAAGTGTGTGTAGTATAATCGCATAGCTTGCATTGGTTGGGGTTACCCTTGCGATCAAGCTTAGGGATGCGGTGAAGTCATCCCCGCCATTCTATCTATTTTTTCCATGCATTTTATTACGCGTTAACAGTTGCCGTGTCTCTATCTCTCACAGTCATATTCCACTGCTTAATTTGTTAGTTAGGAGTAGGAGTAGCGCATAGCCCATAACCTTCAAATTTTTTTATTCTTCACTGCAAACACTTTACTTCATAACATTTAGCTACAAATCCCTGAGTTCGACCTCGGATTACCCGAGAAACTTGCGATCTCGTTATACTTGGCGAGAGAGCAAGAAAACTTATGGCAGCAACGCATGGTCATCAATGCATATTGCATATCCCTTAGTCCAACGTATGACCAGTGACGCATGGAGAACGAATAGTGAATGCATATTTATTTACTCCATTTTCCAGCCATCACAGACATAAGAGGAATTAGCCCAACATACTGCATGCACAAAATTTGTCTCGAAGAAAACCAGAAAGGGTCTATCGAACCTCAACGCAGACTAAACCCTACGATGAAGGAGGTTGTAAAAAAGGAGATCATTAAATGGTTAGACGTAGGCATCATATACCCAATCGCCGGCAGCATGTGGGTTAACCTCGTGCAATGCGTGCCCAAGAAGGGAGGAATGACGATAGTCCCGAACGCAAACAACGAATTAATACGCATGAGGACTGTCACTGGTTGGCAGATTTGCATGGACTACCGGAAGCTTAATGCGGCGAAAAAGAAAGACCATTTCCCTTTACCTTTTATTGATCAAATGCTAGACCGACTAGCAGGAAATGACTACTTCTGCTTTCTTGATGGGTATGAGGGCTACAACAGATAATGATCGCACCTGAAGACTAAGAAAAGACCACATTCACCTGCCCATACGGAATGTTTACTTTTCACTGCATGTCGTTTGGATTATGCAATGCGCCGAGCACGTTTTAGAGGTGCATGATGGCAATCTTCTCCGAGTATCTGATGCTTGAATTTTATGAAGTGGAAATATGGATGATATGCGTTGACGGATTGCGTTGTGCACTTAAGTTTCCCCAGTGGAATTCAAGTATAAATTCCTCTGAGTTTCCTAGTAAGTCTAGGGTCGAACACAGAGACTTGTGAAACTAGTTGCGTTGATAATGTTTATGAAAACTTTGTGTAACCAAGTTAATAAATAAAGTGTGGGTGTGTTGTTGCTTTGATAAAAAAAAAAAGAGTAAATAAAGGCAGCGGATTTGAGAAAGAGAGTTGCGTTGATAGATGTAATGAGTATGTGATGAACGGGTTGAGAATATCTTTAGCTAGCGTTACTTGGGAATGCGTTAAACTTTGCGATCATGTTACAACCATGTACAGTAAGTCATTTCCTAATGTAAATGCGATGCTCTTAAGTCTAGGACGCATGTGTTGAATGCAAAATGTCCATAGAGCTTATCCCTAAGTCTCTTCTCTTGTCCTATGCGTTGATGCAAAATGCATGAAAGCAAGGTGACCGCATACAATCATATCTTATTGCTAAGATGCACGCGATGCGTTAATAACAAATAGTACTCATTTCTAAGTGCCTATCTCTCGTTTATGTGTTCTAATCTGGTTCTTTCAAACCTAGATTCTGACCTGACCTTCCCAAGTCTAGATCCTGTCCTTAGACTACCCTCCTGAGTATCTCTAATAGATGAATGAAGCATACATAAACAAGATAATCACAAAGAATGAAGATTCCCTGGTTGTGCTAGCTAAATGCTTCTCAACCCATTCAACTGTTTTAGCTACTCATGCGTGAATTACAGAGAGTGAACAAATATAGAGGAAGACGTTCCATTCTTATAACTGAATTGAGTACAAAATGATAATGGAAATTAAAGGTAGAGAGTCTGGTAGCAATTCCTTGCTGATCGAGGATTTTTACACTAAATCTCTATCCTGATCTACAAATATTCTCTCTTCCGTGGGCGTCGGCCCTCTCTTTGTCTTGGAGCTTCCGGTGCTTTCCCTAGCTTGTCGGAACGATCTATCGGCACATCTTCTTCCTCGCGTCTGCCTTAAAATGAAAGAAGACTATGGACAGAGATGTGAACTTGTAAAATGATGAAATAATCGACTTCTTAACCCCTTCTATGAAGAATGCACTTTGTATTTATAGGGCATCAAAGGTGAAAGGAGGCTTCTCTCTCCTGGTTATATAAATGGGACAACTTTAATTCATGACTAATGCGCAGGATAATTGTCATCGATAAAGCTGGATGTACTTTGTGACCGTTATCGGCTGTCAACTTAATTTGGATTCGACTACCATCAGCTTTCTGTCCCATCGATCTTAATTGTCCTTTCGTTCGAATGCGTCCATAATGTTGCAGTGACTCTTCTTGGGTGAATGTTTGCGGGCACGACCAACGCAAAGTCTTGCGGTGAAGTTGCGCTCGACTAATGTATTCCTATGATCGCATTCTGCATTGCGTTAACGCATTATTCTGCACAAAATATAAAGATCAACTGCTCTAATGCATTCGACGCATGAACTGCAATATTATAGAATTTATGCTTAATGGACGCAATTTAATATATTTCATCAACGCAATTTGACATTGTTTAAGGATTCAACACTATGATAATGTGCATTTCTGCCGTTACAAACCCCCAAATTTAAACAATGCTTGTCCTCAAGCATAAGATAAAGATTCCTTTAGCAAGTTAGCTGCAAAGTTCTTCCCTAGATTTCTCAAGGATACTCGTTCAAATCCTATATGCCAGAATTTCTTAAGTCTTATTCAAATCTCTTCCTAAAATACTTCTAAGACTTAGGATTGCAAGCTTATCTTTGAAAGGACTTACTAAATTCTGGAACATTGCATGATTTATTTCAAAAAGAAAATTTTCCACCGGGGTGTCAAATGATTTCTCCTTGCACAAAAATTTCTTCATTGCTATTTTTTCGACCTTGCGCCGTATCGAGTGCCTTGGCCTTCGTTTTGGCTTGCCCCCACGGGTGTCATGCAGACATCCAACTACGAGTAATGCACTCTTTCTCAGACTAAACTCATACCAACTTGGCATTGGAGTTGCGGTCATTTATTTATGCGTTGATCCTGGTGACTTACTTTCGTTTTGGCATGACCTCACGTGTGTCATGCGGACATCCAACTAGGGGTAAGTACCTTTCACAACTTAACTCCTATCAACATGGGTTCCCCATTGCGTTGACAGTGGAGTTGTTATTTTTCAATTTTTTTTTATAGCAAGGTCAAAAATAAATATCATAAATACCTCACCCCCAAATTTAAAATACAACAATGTCCTCATTGCCAAAAGAAATTAAAATAAGTCATGTGATGGTCATAGAATGCGTTGTAAAGAGAGTTTGAAAGAAAGCTAGCAAACCCCTAACTTCTAGAAATATTTCATGAGGTGACTATCTTAAGATTTAAGTTGATTCTAGTATAGACGAAAGAGATAGAAGCATATTTTTCATCATTGAAATCATACTTGGTGAAGAAACAACATGCGGTAAACTACTAAATTTATCTACTCGACAAATGATTGCGATAATCAGGGAGAATGCGATGATAAAACTTTAAAAAATAACATGCAATGTGATAGTGCAAAATTTGAAATAAAGATAAGGAAGAGTACACCCCTAAATTTTGTGTTGTCGCCCGCATTGAGTATTGATGCATCCATCCTTGTGGCGATCTTTGCTTCTATGGATTGCGGTGATGGAATCAAAATATTTGCTTCGTCTTATAGTATCTCTGCAATCCTGTGCCTTAATCATTGTAAATTGATAAAGAGAGGGTCAAATGATTTCAAAACAAAACAATAAGTTTTTTTTAAGAGAGAAAAATAAGTAAAATACAGCTAGTAGTAATGTGACAAAGAGTTAAATGTTCAAGAATTGAGTAAGGGATAATCTGTGTTTTCAACTTTGCGGAGGCTGTTTCTGGCTGAAAATCTCCTCTGCAATATGCTTTGATCCGTTGTCCATTAACTTTAAATGTTCGACTGCCATCCTCGGTGATTAGTTCCACTGTACCATGTGGAAATACTTCTTTGATGATGAAGGGACTGGACCAACGTGATTTTAATTTTCCTGGGAAGAGCCGCAATCTTAAATTGAAGAGTAAGGCCTTTTGCCCGATTTGGAGGTTTCTAGCGCATATGCATTTATCATGCCAACGCTTGGTGCATTCTTTATAAATCTTTGCGTTCTCATATGCGTTGATCCTCCATTCTTCTAGCTCGACCAACTACAGTTTTCGCGCTTCTCCTACTTTCTTTAAATCAAAATTCAGTTTCTTGACCGCCCACAATGCTTTATACTCCAACTCCAAAGGCAGATGACACATTTTGCCAAATACCAACGCATAGGGAGACATACCTATTGGTGTTTTAAATGTGGTCCGATATGCCCACAATGCATCATCAAGCCAATCCTTCCGCAAAGGTTTTACTACCTTCTCAAGTATCAATTTAATTTCACGATTGGACACTTCAGCCTTGCCATTTGTTTGTGGGTGGTATGCGGTGGCCACTTTGTGGAGGATATTGTACTTGCGCAGTAGCTCTTTTATATTGTGGTTGACAAAGTGTGATCCTTCATCACTTATGATGGCACATGAAATGCCAAAACGTGTGAAAATATTTTTCTTCAGGAACTGGGAGACTACTGCCGCATCACTTGCGGCGCATGCAATTGCCTCTACCCACTTGAAGACATAGTCAACGGCTAATAGAATATAGTGCTTACCGTTTGAAGGAGGGAATGGTCCCATGAAATCAATCCCCCATACGTCAAATAGTTCCAGCTCCAAGATAGTATTCATTGGCATTGTGTTCTTCCATGAAATGTTGTCGCGTTGACACCGATCACATTTCATTGTGTAGTCAACAACATCCTTAAATAATGAAGGCCAGAAGAATGCACTTTTTAAAAATTTGGCTGCAGTACATTGTCCTCCAAAGTGACCTCCATATGGCGAATCATAGCATTGTGATAATATGTGTTGTTGAGCACCATCTGGGACGCATAATCAAATTATTTGGTCTGCACCTCTTTTGTACAGATTCGACTTATCCTAATAATAGTGTTTGCATTCATTCTTGAGCTTCTTCTTTTGATGGTAGATGTAATCTTCAGGAAATTGTTCACAGACCAAATAATTAACAATGTCCGCATACCAAGGCAGTTCTTCTTTGCAAAACAGCTACTCGTCTGGGAACACGACACTCACTTCAGATTCATTGCGGTCAACTTCAGGATTTTCTAATCTGGACAAGTGATCCGCGACTTGATTCTTTGTCCCCTTTCGATTAATTATTTCGATATCAAATTCTTAAAGGAGGAGAACCCATCTGATCAATCTCCACTTTGCGTCCTTCTTTGTCATCAAATATTTGATTTCCGAGTGATCAGTGTGAATGAGTACCTTAGTTCCCAATAGATATGCCCAGAATTTTTCAATGCCATGCATCTGTTACCGCAAGTGCATATTTGCAGAGGATGGGCAACAACGCATGCATTAGCGCAACACACCCCTTAACTCAGCACATTTCTGGAGGATGGGCGCACGGTATTTCTAGTGGCGCAACACTACCTCAACATAGTGCGTTTTTGCTAAAGACGGGCAAAAAACACATACGAGAGCAACACACCCCTCAGCGCAATGTATTTGGGTAAGATGGATGCAAAGTGTATCTTGTTAGTGCAAGATGCACCATCATAGCAATGCACACCGATTTTTATTTTTATTTTTTTTTCACCAACAATGCAAGTCACTAGGACTTTGTGGTATTCATTTTCTTTTAAACAATCATTCACAGGGAATTTAAAACAATGCAATTAATGTAGAAAGTAAGGAAATTGAAATAAAGCACGAAAATTAACGCAATTGAATTAAATGAGAAGTAAATTCGTAAAGTAATAAAAGCTAGTTTAAGAAAGCAATAAATAACGTAATGCATAAAGCAATAAAGAAGGCATTTGAACTTAGATTTTAGAGATGTTGATTGAAAGAAATTTCTCATGATTACCGCAATCCACACCTCTGCAGGCGGTCAAGCTTGCCTGCACAATGTCATCAAGGACATTGTTCACCTCCTTGCCTCATCTCGTAGTGTGTACGGCAAGAGATACAATCTAATTCCTTCGGGAGTCACACCAGATATGGAGAATGTGTTGCATATTTCTACGAAGCTGGTCGAATGAGCATGTGGGTCTTTTCCTCGTAGACCTTCAACTCATCCTGCATTTTGGATCATTTGAAGTATGACCGACCTTATCTCAAACTTTGCATTCTCCGCAACCGTAGGTCTTGAAATTTTGGCGCTTAATTTGGTTCTGATGTGTTCTTGCACAAAAAATACACTTGATCTGTAGGTCAGTTTAGAATTTATGGATCAATTCCAGTACTCATAAACCGTCAACCTATTCTTTGCATTAAACAGACAGTACAAAGAGATCTGTCCTGCAACATACCACAAAAGTATTCAACAATAACCGTTACCAATCCCTGGCAACGATGCCATAAACTTGATGACAGTAAAAATTAATTCCATCTTATGCATGCACTGTGATGATAGATAACGTGCTACAAGCACATGTCCCCAAAAACGGCGCCATAAACTTGATGACATAGATTTAGTCTCTTCATCTACTCTAACGCATGGCTTGTGGATGCAATGAATGATGTGCTAAATATGCGCTAAAGTTATTTTACGATAAAGAGAATTTCTATGTGATACTACGTCTAAGTATATGCGTTGTTAATGTAGTATGTGATGTAGTAGTGCTTGTCACAAGTTTCCTTGCGCTGAAACCAAATATAATTCCAACGCAAGTTTCTCAGAATAATCCAAGGTCGAACACAGGGATTGTTTTTGTTAATGTGTTACTTTTGTGATACATGCGACCAGTTTAACAATGAATAAAGAATTATGTTTATACAGGAATGTAAATTGTGATGAAATAAAATTGCGTTGATAAAATAAAATCCTAAACTAATATGATACACGATACTAAGGTCGAGAACTGAATGTGAAGTTGTACAAAGATTCGATGTATACGATGGCAAGTCTTTATGAATGAAGAAGAAAGAGAAAGAATAAATAGTAAAAACATCGCAAGTTTGTCAATTATGTTAAAGATGCAACTAAGGTTCCGCTTTCCCTTGGCGTAAACCTCTCGATGATCGGCCACGTTCCCATATCTCTATGGTGAACAAGGGATGAACATGATGAACGGAAGATTGTTTCCATCTCAGGAAATACTTCTCGCTTTAGTTAACGCATTCTTCCAACCTTCTCTTGATAGACGGAATAACATCTTCACTTCTGCTCTCACAGGTGAAGATGCCATCGAGCATGCTTTAGCTAAACTTAATTATTTCTTTAACACAATTAACTCACTCGCTTAATTCTTTCTATTTATCCAGGGAATTAGGAAAACATCATGGAGAAAATGGATTATGGATGAACGAAAATAGATAGAGAGATGACAATGGTAATTATCATAACATTTAATACTACGATTAAACGTCTAATACATGGTGTGAATGAAAGATTAAGGGAGATGAATACAAATGATGAAATAGAAATTAGAAATAAATACAGAAAGAGTGTCATGTCTTGACACAGATTCCAAATGTAGGTTTTGCTTGCCGGCGTGTGGAAGTAATGGAAAGGATAGCTTCCCTCTCAGGCTTGCTCTCCTGGTAGAAATGATCTTCGCACAGAGCTTCAACGGCGAGGATTGGAAGGATTCTCTGCTCGGAGTCTCACCTCTCGGCCTTGTCTCATGGTTCGCCCAGATCTACTTTGTAAGCCGCTTCAGACCAGTCTCTCTCTTAGAATCGATATATGCACGTCTCTATGTATTCATGTATATTTTTCAGTGAATTTGCAGAAGCTATTTATAGGTGAGACTTGGCTCTTTGAATGTGTGGTCCCCACTGTATGGTTATGGTAGTTCCTGAAATGGCAGAGTGAATCTTTCTTTTGTTACACAATCAATCCGTCAGAAATGCACAACTAAAAGCTATACATTTGTCAGAATCCTCCGCAAATGCGTTGCTCTTTACATCTTCAATCTATTGCCGCATGCGGTGTTATTTTTTATTACCGCATGCAGTTGAAATTGCGTTAATCGCTAGAGATCTTGATCGATTGTCACATGCGCCGTCATTGCAATATCATCTCTTCGTTCTCGATTGATGGGCGCAATGCGACGTAGATGCGTTGTCTATTTTATCTTTGAACCATGAACGCATGCGGTGACTAATTTCCTGCAAAACAGAAATTGAAACACTCTATTCTACCATCGCAATGGTGTTAGTGGGTGTATTGACGACATTTTATAATTCTCGCATTTCTTAGCCAATTTCTATACTATCGACGCAAATTTTCTTTCTTTGTGCCGCAATATCTAAGTAAAACAGTATAAATAACTTGTATTTTTACAAGTTATCACACCCCCAAATTTAGATATATGCTTGTCCTCAAGCATATCTTCAACTAAAGTAATATCGCTCAATTCTTATCCTTATTTTGCATTGATTGGTTACTCTGAATGCTCCACCTAGGCAACATTACTTAACAATGCAATTTCTTTCCATCCTTTAATAATTCATAAACATGCCCTACTTTATTCTTTTATACAACAAATCTCTACTAAAAAATTCTTTTCTTGTTTTGAAAAGAATGTTTACCTCTTCATGCAAAAACAACTGGTGCATCTGTATGCGATGGTCTAGTTTGCGTCATTTTATTAGAGACTGTTGATCATGGTTACACCCTTCGTTTTGGCTTGTTCCCACGGGTGTCATGCGAACATTCAACTACATGGTTACACCCTTCCTTTTGGCTTGTTCGCATGACAGACGTGGGAACAAGCAAAAACGAAGGTGGGTTTCCAAGGACAACGTAATATGAAAAGAGAAAAAAAAAATGAGAGAAAATTAAAAGAGTATAAGAGACAACTCCTCTAACCAGCAAAAGTTAAACTTAGCTGAAAATCAAGAGTTGAGGTTGAGATGGCACACAGCCGTAGTTGGATGTTCGCATGACACCCGTGGGATTGAGTCGAAACGAAGGGTATAACCATGATCAATAGTTTCCAATAAAATGATGCAAACTAGACCACCGCATACAGACGCACCAAGTTGTTTTTGCATGAAGAGGTAAACATTCTTTTCAAAACAAGAAAGGATTTGTTGAGTAGAGATTTGTTGTATAAAAGAATAAAGTAGGGCATGTTTATAAATTATTAAAGGATAGAAGGAAATTGCATTGTTAAGTAATGTTGCCTAGGTGGAGCATTCGGAGCAACCAATCGACGCAAAATAAGGATAGGAATTGAGCAATGTTGCATTAGTAGAAGATATGCTTGAGGACAAGCATATATCTAAATTTGGGGGTGTGATAACTTGTAAAAATACAAGTTATTTATACTGTTTTACTTAGATATTGCGGCACAAAGAAAGAAAATTTGCGTCGATAGTATAGAAATTGGCTAAGAAATGCGAGAATTATAAAATGTCGTCAATACACCCACTAACACCATTGTGATGGTAGAATAGAGTGTTTCAATTTCTGTTTTGCAGGAAATTAGTCACCGCATGCGTTCATGGCTCAAAATCAAAATAAACAATGCATCTATGTCGCATTGCGCCCATCAATCGAGAACGAAGAGATGATCAACGCAATGACGGTGCATTCAAGAATCGATCAAGAGCTCTAGCGATCAACGCAATTTCAACCGCATGCGATAATAAAAAATAACACCGCATGTGGCGATAGATCGAAGATGTAAAGAGCAATGCATTTGTGGAGGATTCTGACAAGTGTACAGCTTTCAGTTGTGCATTTCTGACGGGTTGATTGCATAACAGAAGGAAGATTCACTTTGCCATTTCAGGAACTACCATAACCATAATGTGGGGACCATGAAGTCAAAGAGCCAAGCTTCACCTATAAATAGCTTATGCAAATTCACTGAAAAATATACATGAATACATAGAGATGTGCATATATCGATTCTGGGAGAGAGACTGGTCTGAAGCGACTCACAGAGTAGATCCGGGATAATCACGAGACAAGGCTGAGAGGTGAGTCTCTAAGCAAGGAATCCTTCCAATCCTCGCCGTTGAAGCTCTGTGCGAAGGTCATTTCTACTAGAAGAGCAAGCCTGAGAGGGAAGCTCTCCTCTCCATTACTTCCACACACCGGCAAGAAAAACCTTTGTTTGGAATCTGTGTCAAGACGTTGACACTCTTTCTGTATTTTTTTCTAATCTATTTTTCATCATCTGTATTCATCTTCTCTAATATTTCATTCACACCATGTATCAGATGCTTAATCGTAGTATTAAATGTTATGATAATTACCATTTTCATCTCTCTGTCTATTTTCGTTCATCCATAATCCATTTTCTCCATGATGTTTTCCTAATTCCCTGGGTAAATAGAAAGAATTAGGCATGTGAGTTAATTGTGTTAAAGAAATAATTAAGTTTAGCTAAAGCATGCTCGACGGCATCTTCACCTGTGAGAGCAGAAGTGAAGATTTTATTCCGCCTATCGAGAGAGGGTTGGAAGAATGCGTTAACTAATGCAAGAAGTAGTTTCAGAGATGGAAATAACCTTGCGTTCATCACATTCATCCCTTTTTCACCATAGAGATATGGGAACGCGACCGATCACCAAGAGGTGTACACCAAGGGAAAGCGGAACCTTAGTTACATCTTTGGCGTACACCTCTCAGTGATCGGTCGCGCTCCTACATGTCTGTGGTGAAATAGAGACTAACATAATGAACACAAGGTTGCTTCCATGTCTGGAAGTACTACTTACTTTAGTTAACGCATTCTCCTAACCTTCTCTCGATAGATCAAAATGACACCTTCACTTCTACTCTCACAGGTAAAGATGCCATCTAGCATATTTTAGCTAAACGTATTTTATATCTTTAATACAGATTAAGTTCAGTGATTCATATTTCTCATTAGAGGCCGGCGAAGATATCATGGAGAAAGTGATTGGTGGGTGAATGGATATAGATAAAAAATGGTAAATGGAATTTATCGAAACATTTAATATTTCTACTAAGCGTTTGATACATGGTGTGTGAATAAAGAGATAAAGAAAACATGGATTACACAATGAAGGAGAGAGATAGAATAGATACAAATAGTGCCAATGTCTTGACACAGATTCGATGGAGATCTACTTGCCAGATCGAATGGATTTGATGGTAGGGATCTGAGATTCACCTCTCGGCCTTATCTCGTCTTCTTCTCGGATTTCTTCTCTTAAGCACTCAGCTCGGCCTTCTCTCTACAATCTAGCATCACTTAGCCCCATATCAAGTAGCATATTTTTCTCTGAAATCAATGGGGTATTTATAGGTGAAGATCTTCGACTCCGGCCTTGTGGTCCCCACTTGTGTTTATGGTAATTCCGAAGATGGAGGGATATTATTCCTTCTGTTATGCAATCAGATCGTCAATTCTGCACAACGGTTAGTTGTACACGTGTCTCAATCCTCCGCTCTTACATTGCTCAGCTGCATCTTTCGATCATAGGTTCGCATGCGATGTTTGTTTTTTATTACCACATGCAGTTGAAACTTAGCTCTCGGATTGACTGTCGCATTGCGCCACTATTGCGATATTCGTCTCTTTATTGTTGATTGACAGGCGCAATGTGACAAAGATGCGTTGATTAGTTTCTCGTGAGCCTTGAGCACAAGCGATGACTTGGTCTCCTGCAAAACAGAGCAAAGTTCGACTTGTCTTCCATCTTTTTGGTGTTAGTGGGTGCAATCACAAACATTTATAATTATTTCGATACTAGGCTAATTTTCATACAATTGGCACATAATTACTAACTTTTGGCCACAATATCTAGATAAGGTGGCATAAATAACATGTATATTTACAAGTTATCACACCCCCAAATTTAGATATATGCTTGTCCTCAAGCATGTCTTCTACTAAGGCAATCATGCTCCATTCCTATCCTATATTTCTGCGATGATTGGTTGCTTCGAATGTTACACTTAGGCACATTACTTGACATCGCACTTTCCTTCTATCCTTGCTAATTCTTAGCGAGCCGTACTTTATTCTTCTATGTAACAAAATTATGCTCAAAGACACTTTTCTCATTTTCAAAATAGAATGTTTATCTCTTCTTTATCAAAACAACTTGCTGTATCTATATGCGGTGAGTCAAAACCTTGCATCATTTATTCACTTAGAGACAGTTGATCATGGTTACACTCTTCATTTTGGCTTGTCCCCATGGGTGTCATGCAAACATCCAACTACGGTTGTGTGCCATTTTCAACTTTAACTCATGATAATCAAAGGAGTTGTCCCTTGCACTCTTTTTATTTTCTCTTGTTTATACTACGTTGTTCTTGGAAACCCACCTTAGTTTTGGCTTGCTCCTATGGGTGTAATACGAACATCCAACTACGAGCAGACTCCTTTCACAACTAAAATCTTATCAGGTTGGAAGCAGTTTTGAAATTTTCCCTTGTGCGGACATTGGAGTTTTGCATAACTTATTATAAATTATTATTATTATTATTATTATTTTATCGAAGGACGCATTTTCTTAAATACTGCATATTTTTTATATTATTTGCTCAGACCTTCCTCACCCCCAAATTTAAAGTTGAGCAAGGTCCTCATTGCGTTGTTTGGATAGACTAGACAAACACTTAAAAGAAAATATCAAAAAGAAGGTTTGAGAAAAACTTTGAAAGATAAAAGGTAAAGTACTGCTAAACCAAGAGTTAACTAAGTGTTAGTCAGAATTTACTAAGTATGAGAAATGTTTCTAAGTGTAAACATATAATACATCATAGAAACACAATGAAGATCGTAAAAATAAAAGACTAAGAATGTCACAAAAATTAACAAAAGAAGATAAAGAATGAGGCACAGGCAAAAAGCAGAGTGAATATATACACTGATTGTATTGACTATTAACAAAGTATACAAATATATCACAAATGAACGCATTACAAAAAGTTTTCTATTGCCTATCCAAGAGTCAAAGAATTTTATTATCTTACAAATAATAAAAGAATTGAATACAAATAATGAATGGTCGCATAGAAAAAATCGAATTGGAACAAAGAATAAACATTAAGGCTAAGGAGCAGGGGGGTCCGGTGGGGGATGTTGAGGTGGTGCAGGAGGCACTTCTTCAAAATTTAAGTGTTGCCGGAGATGTAAGGGCACCTTTGGACCATGAAGATATGCAGTAAGAAAGTTGAAGTACTCTTGATTACACTCTGCAATCATTCTCTGGTGCATATGGACTTTATAAATGTTGTGCTGCATGTTAATCAGTGCCTCTCTTGATGTGGCGACACTGCTTTGAAATCATCAATGCGCTCCATTAATACCTCAAATTTTTTATTAAAGAAGTGATGCTATTGGGATACAAGCTCTTGCTGCTGGGAGAAGAGGGTCTGCATTTCAGTTAACTCAGCAGCCAAGGAGGTAGAGGATGGTTGTGCCTGCGATGTCTCGCCAGCACCGGTTTGGGGTTGGGCAGATGTCTCTTCACCCAAATCGTGTGGGTCATCAACTTATGGCAGTGGGATGATGGGGTGTGGTGAGGAAGTTGTTGGTGAAGGTGGGGCTTCTGGGTGAATAACAGGAGAGTTGTGGACAAGAGGAAGGTTTGCAAACGGGTCATGTAAAGGGGAAGAGGGTTCCGCCGGTGGGCGTGGAGGGTTTAAAGATCGGATAACTAAGGGAAGAGGGTTTGTGGGCTCTGGATCTTGCGCTGGTGACTCGTGAACCCTTTCTTTTCCCTTTTCTTCTCTTCGTCTTTCTCTTCTCTCTCAAACTCTTCTTCAAACTGCTCAGAGGTCAGCAATAGGCACTGTTTCTCCTCGCGCTTTCAGATCCCTTCAAGTCGGGCAAGCTCATTGTTACGTTGCATCTCCTCAAACTCCAATCTTCTTCTTCTATTCCCCTATGCGATGATGAGCTTGCCACTCTCCATCTTTTCTTGCTTCTCTCCTTTTTCTTTTCTTTTCCTCTCCTCCTCTTCCAAAGCAAAAATAAAACTTTGAGGGTCGATGTTAGACCTTTGCGGCGCATTCTCCCTACAACGCCGCATTAGGGGGGTTCCCTCTGTTTCTTCTCCTTCATCTGTTGCAACCAATTGGGTTACTACCGATTGTGGTGGTTCCATCAGTTGTGCCATTTTCCCCCCATCCTCCCTTACNGAGGTTGATTCTCCATCCTTTTCAGGGCTCGCAACCCTCTGCCTTGCCTTTTCCTCTTCTCTTAGGCGCCTCTTTTCACGCCGGCGCAATTTCCTCTCCTCTTTCTCCTTGTTCTTTCTCTCCTTTTTGGCCTCTTCATCTTCGTCATCATCCTTGTGCTCTTTGTTCTTTCTTGCCTTGCAATGACGTGAAGACTCTGCCTTTCCAGCCTTCTTTCCCTTGCTCTTCTTCTTCTTTTTATCTTTCTTCTCAGCCTCCTCTAGCTGCTTCTCTCTCTTCTTCTCTTCCTTCTTAGCCTCTACTGCCTTCTTCATATCTTCCTTCTCGGCCTCTTCTGGCAGCGCACCCCCTGCAACCTCCTCCATCGCAATGCCAGGGGTTACTAATGCGACCTTCGCTTCCCTGGCCTCCTCGATTGCGATCTCTTCTTCTTCTCTTTCCTTGATCGCAATTTCCTCGTCTTCTCTTTTTGGAGGCTCTTCATAATCTTCTGCGATGACAGGTGCCTCCCGAGTCTCTGGGACTAGGACATCATTTTTCTTTTCTTCTTCTTCAACCACCACTACTCCATCCTTTACTGTTTCATCTGCCACTACTACCACTTCCTCCTCTGTGGGCAGTGGTTAGTTTACAACCCCTGCCTCGGGAAGTCCACCTCCTTGCTCCAAAGTACTGAGGATATTGCCAAACACCTCTGTATCATCTCGTCTTTTCCTTTCGCTTTCAGTGGAGATGGAAGGTGTAGGCAGGCTCTTGGTGCTTCCTCCTCTCTTAAATACAGGAGGCCTAACGGCCAAAGGGTTTCTCTGGGTTCTTCCGGCGAGTCTGGATACAGCGGGGGCTTGGGCAGCAAGCCAGCGACTGGCAGCTAGGAATGCTGCCTCTTGTATGGCTGCTCGGGCCAGGGTGGAAGGTGAAGCAGATTGGTTTGGGGTTTGGTTAGCCATGGAATCAAGCTTGGAAAGGTCTGAGGAGAGTTAAAGTTTCTGGGGAGAAAGAACGATTCAGAATGCAAAACGCTAGGGTTTCTGAGTTTGCCAATGTAGGATAAAAGATTTCCAACGAAGAGGGAGGCTGTATTTATATGTTGGGCCGTGGTGGGGCCCACATGATTTTTACAGCGACTGGCCTCAAGCATCTCAACAGGCGCGTCGTTCCACCTCCCTCCTTTATGGATTTTCAGATAAAGCGTCCTTTCGTCTACCAAGTCATAATTTCTTGGGGATACGAATCGATTGGACTTCTTCCCACACTGCCAAACGACTTTTTCTTTAATTTTTTATTTGAATGGACGCATGATAAAGCATAACGCATTGTGTTCACTAATGCAACTGTATCATTGTACAGGACGGGCAACAGCACATATATCCTCGCAACACACACCTTAACCACGCATTTCTGGAGGATACCTCAACATAGTGCATTCGGCTAAGGGCGGGCAAAGGACACATGCGAGTGCAACACACCCCTCAACTCAACATAGTTGAGTTAAGTGAACGCAAGGCATTCCTAGTTGGTTTGGGATGCGTCTATTGTCGTTTTGCTTTCTTGTTATTAATTGTTTTATTCCCTTTTTTTTTTTCATCGGTGCAAGTGTTGAGACTTGCAGCGATATATTTTCCTTTACTACTCAATCATTCACAATTTAAAGCACACATAATGATTACAAAAAGTAAAAGAATTAAAGACATGACCAAATTAAATGCATAGAAGTAAATGGAGAAATAAATTCATAAAGTCAAAATTTGAATTAAATGAAGCATTTAAGACAGAATTCAGACTTTAAAGAGACAGAAATTCAATAAAGCAATTGAAAACATAGTATCAAGATATGGATCAAAAATTACGTTGTGTTTGGTGATCGCAATCCACATCTCCACAAGCGGTTAGGCTTGCATGCTCAATGTCTTTAAGGACATTGCTTCTTCCCTGTAGATTCTGGGGCTTCTAAATTGCTGGGCAGTGTTTCAGATGTTCAACTTCTTATCTCAGAGGCCAACTGGCCCACTTGGATCTCTAGATTCCTTATAGAGGACGCTTGTGCTTGCATTACTGCATCATTCTTATCCATATATTGCTTCAGCAGCGTCTCTAGCGAGCCTCCCGAGGTGTTAGATGATGATGATGTTTGCTGGTTATGCGGTCTTGATTGCCCCTGATTGTGGTGAAATGAAGGATTTCCTTTACTGCCCCCTTGATGGTTCGTTGGCCCCCCTAGGGTGGGATTTCCACCCCAACCAAAGTTAGGAGGGTTCCTCTAGCCCGGATTGTAGGTGTTGCTGAAGGGGTTGCTCTAGATTGCACACACTTGCTGAAGATTCAATGGGCATCCATCAGCTCCGTGAGCCCCTCCACAGTTGACGCAACTGATTGTGGCCATTTGAGCCGACACAACGGGTTGCGCTGATTGTGGAGAAATGGCTCATTGATTAATTTCCATTGATTGGAGGATCGAAGACACCATGGCCATCTGGGCAGCCAACGTGGTCATTGTCTCCGCAGGGACAATGGCTGTTTCAGTTTTTCTTCTATCGGCACCTCGGCCTCCATATCCATCATCTATCCAGTCATCCATTTTCACGAGATGTGGTCGATGATGACTTTGGCCTCTGTGTATGTCTTGTCCATAAAACCTCCCACCGCGGAGGCGTCAGCAACAGCCTGTGTTGCTCCGTTCGGCCATTATAGAATGTTTCCATCAAGACGCAATCGGGAATCCCGATATGCGGGTAGTTTTTCACCAATCTTCTGAATCATACCCAAGCGGTGCTCAGGGTCTCATTTTCCTTCTATTCAAAGTTCAACACATCCTTTCGTCTTCTTGCGTTGACGGCAGGTGGGAAGAACTTCTTCATGAACTGCTCCACCAACTGCTCCCATGAAGTGATCTCGTTGGGCTCCAATGAATAAGCCCACCTCTTAGCCTCATCCCTCAAGGTGTAAAGGAATAGATACAATCTTATATTTTCTGGGGTGACGCCAGGTAAGGAGAAATTACCGCACATTTTGACAAAACTGGTCAGGTGGGCATGTGGGTCTTCACCTTACAGACCCCTAAACTGTCCGGCGTTTTGAATCATCTGCAACATGACCGACTTGATCTCAAATCGTGCATTCTCCTCCACAGTCGGCCTCGAGATTCCAAGTGAAAAATCATATAGGTGGGTGCTGCATAATTACGCATTGGGATGTTGCGATCAGCCGCCAGGAAGACAAGATCCTGAGCCGGTCGAATAGCCCCTTGGTTTGCCACTGGCACCCGCATTCGTTATTGTCCGCCATGCTAGCTGCCTTCTTTTGCCAAATTCTGTTCTAATGTACCCTTGCACGGAAAGTTCGCTCGATCTCAAGGTCAGCTACGGATTCCGATTCAGCACCAGGACTCATAAATCGTCAGGCTGCTCTCCACGTTGAATAGCCAATACAATGAGATCTGTTCTGCAATACCAAAAAACAAACTCAAACATAAACCGTTAACCATTAGTCCCCAGCAATGGTGCCAATAAACTTGTGACGGTTTGGATGGATGATATGAATTACTAACAATGATGTGATGCTACATCTAATTATGCATTAATTATGGATGTTCTTGTAGTATGCCATGCATTGTCACAAGTTTCTTTACAATGGAACCAAGTGTAATTCCACCGCAAGTTTCTCGGTGTGATCCGAGGTCGAACACGGGGACTGGTTTAGGTTATTGCGATATACGTTCATTGATACATGCGACCAGTTTTTCAATTTTTAAAAGTGTGTTTGTACAAGTATATAAATTGCAATAAAATAAAAGGAAAGCAGTAAAGATGTGATAAAAACATAAAAAGACAGTAAACCTAAACTAGATGATACAAGATACAGACTACATGTACAAGATGCTGGGAGTAAGGCTGGCTGTGATAAGTTATGCAAAGACATGGGATGCGGTGACAAGTCTTATGAAAATAATAGAAGAGAAATACAAATAATATAACAACGCAAGTTCTTAATTGGATTGAAGGTACAAATACTGTTCCGCTCTTCTCTTGGCATAACACCTCTCAGTGATCGGCCGCGCTCCACACTGTCTGTGGTGAAACAGAGACTAACGTAATGAACACAAGGTTGTTCCATGTCTGGAAGTACTACTCACTTTAGTTAATGCATTCTTCTGACCTTCTCTCGATAGATTAGAATGACACTATTCACTTCTGCTCTCATAGGTGAAGATGTCGTCTAGTATGCTTTAGCTAAACGTATTTTATATCTTTAATACAAATTAATTTTTAGTGATTCATATTGCTCATCAGAGGCTGACAGATATCATGGAGAAAGTGATTGGTGGTGAACGAAATAGACAGAAAATGGTAAATGGAATTTATCGAAACATTTAATTTTCTACTAAGCATTTGATACATGGTGTGTCAATGAAGAGATAAAGAAAACATCGATTACACAATGAAGGAGAGAGATAGAACAGATACAAATAGTGTCAATGTCTTGCACCATATTCGATGGAGATCTACTTGCCGGATCGGATGGATTTGATGGTAGGAAGAGCTTCCCTCTCAGGCTTGCTCTACCAGTAGCAAGGATCTTTGCACAGAGCTTCCATTCGGGTGTTTGGCAGATTGGATTTGAGATTCACCTCTCGGCCTTAATCTCGTCTTCTTCTCAGATTTCTTCTCTTAAGCCACCAGCTTAGCCTTCTCCCTACAATTTAGCAGCACTTAGCCCCATATCAAGCAACATATTTTTCTCTGAAATCAATGGGGTATTTATAGGTGAAGATCTTTGACTCCGGCCTTGTGGTCCCACTTGTGGTTATGGTAATTCCGAAGATGGAAGGATATTATTCCTTCTGTTATGCAATCATAACGTCAATTCTGCACAACCATTAGTTGTACACGTGTCTCAATCCTCTGCTCTTGCATTGCTACACTGCATCTTTCGATCATAGGTTCATATATGGTGTTTGTTTTTTATTACCGCAATACGGTTGAAACTCAAGCTCTCGGATCGACTGTCGCATTATGCTGCTATTGCAAATATTTGTCTCTTTATTGTTGATTGACGGGCGCAATGTGACAGAGATGTGTTGATTAGTTTCTTGTGAGCCTTGAGCGCAAGCGGTGACTCGGTCTCCTTCAAAACAGAGTAAAGTTTGGCTTGTCTTCCATCTTTTTGGTGTTAGTGGATGCAATCAACAAACATTTATAATTATGTGATACTAGGCTAATTTTCATACAATTGGCGCATGATTACTAACTTTTTTTGCCAATAATATTCCATTTTAATATTGGTAAATTCTACTATCACATCCTCTTTAGTTTGACAGAATCATTGAATTTTTTAATTACTTTATTAGTCGCCACATTCTTCCTGTACCAATTATGATTTCAATGATGAAATTGATGGCTTTATTTCTTACCGCATGTACTAGAGTCAAATTAATTTCAGGACAGTCAATTCATGAAACATTTTTTAAAACTTAGCGGTCCACTAGCTTTCCTTCAAAACAATTTTTACGAAATTTCCTATGAGCATCACATGAGTTATTTCGTCTATCAGTAATGAGGACATTGCTGGTGTATAAATGTGGGAGTGCTAGTATTGTTATTTTCTACCTTGCTACTTTAGAAATTAAAAAAAAAAATCATAACATTGAGATCGGATCCGCTCGTAGTTGGATGTCCGCGCATGACACCCGTGGGGCATAGCCAAAACGAAGGTGGGAATCGTGATCAATCATAAACCAAGGGATTCATAACTCCGCTGCCAAATAAAGAAATGGGCATGAGTTTAAATTGAGAAAGAGCGCCTTGCTCGTATTGGGATGCTCGCATGACACCCGTGGGGGCAAGCCAAAACGAAGGCTGGGCACTTGGATCAGTGCAAGATCACAAAAAGAATATCTAAATCGCGCAAGGATAAAAATCAATTGGAAACACTCCGGTTGGAGAAAGTTTGAAATGAATCATGCGATGTCCTGGAAACAAGTAAAGTGTTTTTTAAGGTTAAATTTGTGGTCCCTAAAAATTAGAAATATTTTAGGAAGAGATCATGATAGAAATTAAGAAGGCATTGGTTCATGAAATCTGAAAAAGGCACCTTGAGAAGTCTAGGTAGGGTAAAAGCAGTTGACTTTTTAAGGAAAATCTTTAGTTTATGCTTGAGGACAGGCATTGTTTTAAATTTGGGGGTGTGATAACTGATGCGTGTTAATTGTGATGCGATTATGGTGTGAGCTTGTGGTGATATGTGTTATGCGATGAACATGCAAGTTTTCCTAACAAGACCCAAGTATAAGCCTTATTAGGTTTCTTGGTAAGTCCAAGGTCGAACACAGGGACTACTAAGTAAATATGCGATAGTTACTTTGATTCCTTTGCGGTGGTAAAAACAAATGAAGTGGATGGTGATTCGATTAAGAATTTTTCCTATGCGACAGAGTTGAACGCAGAGTTGATGAAATCGAGAGTTACAATGAGTATGCGACGAAGGGGTTGAGAAGGGGTTTAGCTAACACTTCCTAAGATTATGCAGAAGTTTTGCGATCATGCTACACACAAATAACAACACGTCATCTCTCAATGTAGAATGCCATCATTCCTATTTTTAGGACGCATCAATCGAATGTGATTCTCCACATGTAACACAACTTTTGCTTGTCTGTTCAATTACATTGACTTTCCCTCTTTGCGTTCCAGGATTGTTGATTGTGATGCCCTATAACAAATTTATCATCGCATTCATTTGATTATGCAAAGATGCGATGACACCATTATTTGTGTTACCTTCTCTTGGTTTTATATGTTGATCGCTTTCTTACCAATCTTCGTGATTCTTTGATATGCGATCAAGAATGTTTTTAGCCTCATCATAAGTCTTGTCTAGCAGACCACCTACTACTGCCACATTGGCAGCTGTCTGCGATACAGGATTTAATCCATGGTAAAAAATTTCCATTTGGAGGCAGTCTGGTGATAACTTGTAGAAATATAAGTTATTTATACTGTTTTATTTAGATATTGCGGCAAAAAGAAAGGAAAGTTGCGTCAATAGTATACAAATTGGCTAAGAAATACGAAAATTAAGAAATGTCGTAAATACACCCATTAACACCATTGTGATGGTAGAATAGAATGTTTCAGTTTTTGTTTGCAGGAATTAAGTCACCACATGCATTCATGGCTAGAAGACAAAACAAACAATGCATCTACGTCGCATTGTGCCCATCAATCAAGAACGAAAAGATGATCAACGCAATGACGGCGCATGCGACAATCGATCTTGAGCTTATCGATCAATGCAATTTCAACCGCATGCGGTAATAAAAAACAACACTACATGCAGCGATTGATCGAAGATGTGAAGAGCAATGCATTTGCGGAGGATTTTGACAAGTGTACAACTTTTAGTTAGGCATTTTTGACGGATTGATTTCATAATAGAAGGAATTTTCCATTTCGCCATTTCAGGAACTACCATAACTATACAGTGGGGACCACAAATTCAAAGAGCCAAGGTCTCGCCTATAAATAGCTTCTTCAAATTCACTAAAAAAGATACATGTATACATAGAGACGTGCATATACTGATATTGGGAGAGAGGCTGGTCTGAAGCGATTATAGAGTAAATTCGAGAGGACTCCGAGCAGAGAATTCTTCCAATTCCCGTAGTTGAAGCTCTGTGCAAAGGTCAATTCTACTAGGAAAGCAAGCCTAAGAGGAAAGCTTTCCTCTCCACCACATCCGCACGCCAGCAAGCACAAATCTCCGACTGGGATTTGTGTCAAGACGTTGACACTCTTTCCGTATTTGTTTCTATCCTCTATTTCATCTTCTGTGTTCATCTTCTGTAATTTTTCATTCACATGTATCAAACGCTTAATTTTAGAATTAAATGTTATCATCATCACCATTATCATCTCTCTATCTCTTTCCATATATTCAAAATCCATTTTCTCCATGATGTGTTCTTAATCTCCGAGGTAAATAGCGAGAATTAAACGAGTGAGTTAAATTGTGTTAAGGAATTAATTAAGTTTAGCTATAGCATGCTCGATGGCATCTTCACTTGTGAGAGCAGAAGTGAAGATGCTATTCTGCCTATCGAGAGAAGGTTGGAAGAATGCATTAACTAAAGTGAGAAGTATTTCCAAAGATGGAAACAACCTTTTGTTCATCACGTTCATCCCTGTTTCACCATAGAGATATGGGAATGTAGCCGATCACCGATAGGTATACGCCAAGGGAAAGCGGAACCTTAGTTGTGTCCTTAATGAAATTGACAAACTTGCAATGTTTTTGCTCTTTACTCTTTCTCTTTCTACTTCATTCATAAAACTTGCCATCGCATACATCGATTCATTTGTACAACTTCATAGTCAGTTCTCGTCCTCAGTACCATGTATCATGTATCATAGTAGCTTAGGATTTTACTTTATCAACACATTTTTTCTTTACTTTGTCAACGCATTTTTACTTTAATCGCAATTTATATTTCTATATAAACCAATATTCTTTATTCATTGTTAAAATCGGTCGCATGTATTACATAAGTATCGCATTAACGAAAACAATCCCCATGTTCGACCTCGGATCATTCTGAGAAACTTGCGTTTGAATTATACTAGTTTTCAGCGCAAAGAAACTTGTGACACGCACTACTTTATCGCATACTACGAGCATATCATTATCAACACATATACATAAAATGTAGTATCGCATAAAAATGTCTTTATCGTAAAACACTTGAGCGCATATTTAACACGTCATTCATTTCATTCACGAACCATGCATTAGAGTTAGATAAAGAAAAAATATTAAATTTTATGTCATCAAGTTTATGGCAACATGAACTTGAATTATCTATCATCACAGTGCATGCTAATAAAGGAAAAACACAAATTTTGGTTACATCTGGTAATCCGTTGTATGGGCAATCTCGCACTAATATCTTAAATCTTGCCCACGCATCGTTGAGCGATTCATCTTCTTCCTGTTCAAAATTTGTGATTAACTTCCTCCTTTTTGCATTTTCCGTAGGAGGGAAATACTTCTTCATGAACTTCTTGACAACCTGTTTCGACGAAGTTATCTCCCCTAGTTCGAGGGAATATGCCCATTTCCTTGCTTAATCGCATAACAAAAATGGAAATAGCGTGAGTTGAACTTTTTCAGCGGAGATATTCGGGAACATAAAACTGTTACAAATTTCAATGAAACTTCAGAGATGGGCATGCAGATCCTCGCCACGCCTTCCACCAAACTATCCGGCTGTTTGGATCATCTGTAACATAATCGGCTTCATCTCAAACCTTGATCCGTCCAAAGTTGGCCTCATGATTCCTGGGGAGAAATCATACAGGGTGGGTGATGCATAATCCTGGATGGGTCTATTGTGGTCATTCGCAAGAAGAATGGGATTTTCCATGATGTTGTTTGCATTTGGGCTCTTTCTTTCGGTTGTTCTGCCATTCTGTGAGTTCTTTCTTGTTGTTTTCGGCGGTTGTTTGTCTATCTTCTTTGGAATGTTCTTTCGATCTCTGGGTCGTAGTTGGGCTCAGGAGCGTGTCCTTCGCTCATGCGACGCCTGCTTCTTCACTTACCGAAGGAATGGCAGTGCACAGAGGTCGAAAGCTGCAACGAAAATCAAAGAGGTTTATTGTTAGTAGAATATATACTGTCGTAGTCCCCGAAAATAGTGCCAAAAACTTGATGTGTGCAATTATGATGTGATTTTCGGTGATGTGTGTTATGCAGTGATCATGCAAGTTTTTCTAACAAGACCAAAGTATAAGCCTTATTAGGCTTCCTGGTAAGTCCAGGGTCGAACTCAGGGACTATGAAGTAAATATGCGACAGTCACTTTGACTCTTTTGCGGTAGAAAAACAAATGAAGTAGATGGTGTTTTGATTAAGAATTTTTCCTATGCGACGGTTGAACGCAAAGTTGGTAAAAGCGTAGAGTTACAATGGTTATGCGATGAAGGGGTTGAGAAGGGGTCTAGCTAACACTTCCTAGGATTGTGCACAAGTTATGGGATCATGCTACACACAAATAACAGCACGTAATCTCTCAATGCAGAATGCCATAACTCCTATTTCTTGGACACATGCGATGAGTATACGATAAAGTCGATAGGACTTATGTCTAAGTTTCTATTTCTTGCTTTTGCGGTTCTAATCTGACTCTCTCAAGTCTAGATTCTATCTTTAGACTACTCTCTCAAGTATCTCTAAAGGGTGAATGACGCATACATAAGACAAGATGATTGCATAAAATGTAAATCTTAAGTCATGCTAGCTAAATACTTCTCAACCCATTCAAAAATTTAGCTACTCATGCGAAGTATGGAGAGATTGAACATAGATTGAAATGAGATTTCCATTTTCTATAAATAAAGTATTGAATACAAAATAACAAATGGAATTGAGAGATAAGAAGCCCTGTAAGCAATGTCTTGCTTCCCGTGGCCTTTTACACAGTTCTTTTTCACTCCAACTTTGTTCTCAATGTGTATTCTTGCTCTCGCAAGTGTTGGTCCTCTCTCCTTTGTAACGCTTTCCAGTAGTCTCTCGATCTGTCTAGGAATGATCTCTCTGCTTCCTCGTCTTCTTGTTCGTCTCTGTCTTCTAAGTATATCTACGAGTATGTTCGTGAACAGACTAACTAATTCTCTAACTTATTCACTTGTTCCTAAACTTTTTTTTCTTGTTGACCCTTTTACACTGGTGGCCTTCGGTATTTATAGAGCTCAAGGTGAAGCAGCCTTTCATTCTAATGATTGCAATGATGGGTGGTCATTAATTCCCCTGCTCTGATGCGCCGATTAATGGTCACCGAAAGTTGAGTGTACTTGCTACAGTGTTGCTTTAACGGCTTGTCAATTAAATTCATATTTGACAGTTATTAGCTTTCTAACCCATCGTGATTTATTATGATGTCACCTTGATGCACAGTCTTTATGCAGCCACCTTTATAAGGAACTTCTCACGATCGTACGATCACATGACTTGCGATCGCAATCTTCAAGCATGCTGATGCCTTGTTCCTTTGGATCGCAATTTCCCTTGCGCCATCACATTTTTCCTGCACAAAATAAGTAAATTAACCGCTTTTATGCGATGAGCGCTTGCGATCGCAAGTCCTATTAGTTTAGCGCTTTCGAACATGATATTGCTTATTTTTCCATCGCATTGTCTCATTTTTTTACTTATTTGAGTTATAATAACTTGTATTTCTACAGTTATCACACCCCCAAATTTAAAACAATGCTTGTCCTCAAGCATAAACTAAATATTTTCCTTAAAAAGTCAACCACTTTTACCCTACCTAGACTTTTCAAGGTGCCTTATTCAAATTTCATGAACCAATGCCTTCTTAATTTCTGTCCTGATCTCTTCCTAAAATATTTCTAATCTTTAGGGACCGCAAGTTTAACCTTTAAAAAAACTTTTACTCGTTTCTTGGACATCGCATGATTTATTTCAAACTTTCTCCAACCGGGGTGTTTCCAAGTGATTTTTATCCTTGTGCGATTTAGATATTCTTTTTGTGATCTTACGCTGATCCAACTGCCCAACCTTCGTTTTGGCTTCCCCCTATGGGTGTCATGCTGATATCCAACTACGAACAAGGTGCTCTTTCTTAGTCTAAACTCATGCCCATTTTATTTGGCAGCGAAGTTGCGATCACTTGGTTATGCATTGATCACAATTCCCACCTTCGTTTTGGCTTGCCCCCACGGGTGTCATGCGGACATCCAACTACGAGTAGGATTCGATCTCAACGTAATTTTTTTTTATGGAATTTCTAAAAGTAGCAAGGTTGAAAATAAAAATACTAGCACCCCCGAATTTACACAAGGCAGTGTCCTTATTGCTAATAGACTAAATAACTCATGCGATGAACTTAGGAAATTTTGTAAAAATCGTTTTGAAGGAAAACTAGTAGCCCACTAATTTTTAGAAATCTTTCATGAATTAACTGTCCTGAAATTAATTTGACTCTAGTACATGTGGTAAGAAATAAAAGTATGAATTTCATCATTGAAATCATAATTAGTACGGGGAAGAATGCGGTGACTAAATAAAGTAATCAAAATTCAATGATTGAGTTTAATAAAATTTAGCAATATTAAAATGAGATGCGAGAAGTGCAAAAAGTGAAAGAAAATGAGTCAAGGAAAGACACAACCCCCAAATTTGCTCTGGTTCCCGCATCGTCTGTGATCGCATACTTGCTTGCGGTGGGTTGATTCCTCGATTGCCATAGGCTGATCGAACTGGTCACGTGTTATCGTATAGCTCCATCACAATCGTTCACTATGATCATTGCTAAATATCAAGAGGGTAAAAAGTATGAAAGACAGAGTTGGTAATTCTAAAGAGTAGTGGTTATACAAAAAAGTACGATAAATTCATGAAAGAAAAATATTAAAAGGATACTAAGAAAAGATTCGTCCCAGATGAGTCTGTGTCACGTATCAACCCAGGGACTACTCGTTTCTTCTTCATTCAGGATTCCTCAGGTCCGTGAAGAAGCTTCAAAACAAGGAGTTGTTGTTCTTCGAGGATGAAGACGACCAAGCATTGGTCGAGTCGTGTAAATGATGGGGTAAACGATCATAGAGTATCGAATACTCGGGAGCAGGTTAACGTGTACGCACTAGATGATCGTGTAGCTCAGCAAGCTTCATCGCTTAGTTCTTGACTACACGATGACAGAGTAAATCTTTTACTTCTTTCTTGTTAAGTGATTGTCTAGATGATCGTGCTTTACAACAATGTCGTCGTCTAAACGATTGTATAAGACTCGTGTGTTTTGTCTTGTGCACTAAACGATCGGGTACCTCATGTTTCATCACATATTTATTGGTACTCGATCGTAGCTAAATGATCATATACCCGACCACGTTTACTGAACGATGGGAGCTTCGCCCAAGCGGTTCAAGACCCGGTTCGCCTATGAACTGATTTGCTTGATGGAAAATGTAATAGATAGAATTTTAATTTTCGTTTTATGAGGCGATTCATCCCGGTCCATTAATTTTTTTGAATGTACATAGGATGTATGTTTATTTATATGTCATACGGTATGCTATATAGAAGAAATCCCACCTTAGGTTATGCATTTTTCATGCATCATCCCTTTATTATAAGTGTTATGATATAGAAAATCATGATTTAAATTACGTAAGAGCATGTTCATGCTCATGCCATAAACTTGTAAACTCGTAAATTGATTCTCTAAGCATATATGGATATGGACAATGATGAATGTGAATCATACAAGCTCATGTTGCCATAAAATTGATGACTTGGAAAGATGGAGATGGAGTGTGAATGCTGTGTTATGCTTATTTACACTTTATGCGATACTACTTTTAGATGTATGCGTTATTAATGAAATGCTTGTAGTATGCCATGCGTTGTCACAAGTTTCCTTGCGCTGAAACCAAGTATAATTCCAATGCAAGTTTCTCAAAGTAATCCGAGGTCGAACACAGGGATTGTTGTCGTTAATGTGTTACGTTTGTGATATATGCGACTGGTTTTTACAATTAATAAAGATTGTGTGTTTGTACAGAAAAGTAAATTGCAGTAAAGTAAAATTGTGCAGATAAACTAAAGTTGCGTTAATAAAATAAATTGCGATGAAAATAAACCAAAACTAATGTGATGCAAGATACAAGATACATGATATACATGATACTGAGTTCGAGACTGACTGTGAAGTTTATACAAAGGATCGTGGTATGCGATGGTAAGTCTTTATGGATGAATCAGAAGAGGCAAGAATACAAACGTCGCAAGTTTGTTAATTGCGTTAAAGATGTAACTAAGGTTTCGCTTTCCCTTGGCATACACCTCTCGATGATTGGCTACATTCCCACATCTCTACGGTGAAACAGGGATGAACGTGGTGAACGCAAGGTTGCTTCCATCTCTAGAAGTACTTCTTGCTTTAGCTAATGCATTCTTCCAACCCTCTCTCGATAGGCGGAATGGCATCTTCACTTCTGCTCTCACAGGTGAAGATGTCGTCTAGCATGCTTTGACTAAACATAATTATTTCCTTAACCCAATTAATTACTTGCTTAATTCATGCTAATTATCCAAGGTATTAAGAAAACATCGTGGAGAAAGTGAATTACGGATGAATAGAAATAGACAGAAAAATGGAGATGAAAATGATCATAAGAATTAATACTAAGATTAAGCGTTCGATACATGGTGTGAATGATAGAGATTAAGAAGATGAATACAAGTGATGATAAAGTGATAGAAACCAATACAGAAGAGTGTCAACATCTTGACATAGATCTGGACAGTGGTTTTGCTTGCCGGCGTGTGGAATGGATGAACAGAAGAGCTTCCCTCTCAGGCTTGCTCGTCTGGTAGAGGTGACCTTTGTACAGAGCTTCAACAGCGGGGATCAAAAGGATTCTTTGCCCGGAGACTCACCTCTAGGCCTTGTCTCTTAATTCTTCTCGGATCTACTCTGATTAGTCGCTCAACCAGTCTCTCTCTTAGATAAGTATATACACTTTTCTCTGTATTCAAGCATCCTTTTTCAGTGGAATGGTCGGAGCTATTTATAGGCTCAGATTTGACTCTCTAATTTGTGGTCCCCACTTTATTGTGGAGGTAGTTCCTGAAATGGTGGAGTGAATATTCCTTCTGTTACGCAATCAATCCCGTCCGAAATGCATAACGGTCAGCTGTACACACGTCAAAATCCTCCGCAATTGCGTTGCTCTTCACATCTTCGATCGTTTGCCCGCATGCGGTGTTGTTTTTTTATTACCGCATACGGTTGAAGTTGCATTGATCACAAAGCTCTTGATCGATTGTCGCATGCGCCGTCATTGCATTGATCGTCTATTCATTCCTAAATGATGGGCGCAATGCGATGTAGATGCGTTGTTCTTTTTATCTTGAGTCTTGAACGCATAAGGTGATTTGATTTCCTGCAAAACAAACTTGAAATATTCTTTTCTACCATCGCAATGGTGTCAGTGGGTGTATTGACGACAATTTATAATTCTTGCATTTCTTAGTTAATTTCTATACAATTAACGCAACTTTCCTTTCTTTTGGCCTTAATATCTAAATAAAACAGTATAAATAACTTGTATTTCTACAAGTTATCACACCCCCAAATTTAGATATATGCTTGTCCTCAACCATATCTTCTACTAAGGCAATATTTCTCAATTCCTATCCTAAATTTTGCATCGATTGGTTGCTCCGAATGCTCCACCTAGGCAACATTACTTAACAGCGCAATTTCCTTCCATCCTTGATAATTTCTAACAAAGCCCAACTTTATTCTCCTATACCACAAATTTCTGCTCAAAAATGCTTTTCCAGTTTTAAAAAGAATGTTTACCTCTTCTTGCCAAAACAACTTGATGCGTCTGGATGCGGTGGTCAAATTTTTGTGTCATTTATTAGAGACTGTTGATCATGGTTACACTCTTCATTTTGGCTTGTTCCCACGGGTGTCATGCAAACATCCAACTACGGTTGTGTGCCAATCTCAACTTTAACTCTTGAATTTCAGAGGAGTTTTCTCTTGTTTCTTTTATTTTTTCCTTTTTCTCATTTTGCTCTTTTCATATTGCGTTGTTCTTGGAAACCCACCTTCATTTTGGATTGCTCCCACGGGTGTCATGCGAACATCCAACTACGAGCAGGCTCCTTCCACAACTTAACTCTTATCAGGTTGGGATTGTTTTCGAGTTTTCCCTTGCGCTGACATTGGAGTTTATATGAAATTTTTTTTCTAATTCATATGATTTACTTCATATTCATAATTTATTATCTCTATCTTTTTTTATAATTCGATAGTAATGGAACGCTTTTTTTCAATGACTAGCAACTCATTGATTCTACATCTGCTCCAAACCTTTCTCACCCCCAAATTTAGAGATGCGCAAGGTCCTCATTGTGTTGTTTAGACAGAATAGACAAACACTTAGACAAAATTTCAAAAGAAGGTTTGAGTAGATTTGAAGGACAAAAGGTAAAATGATGCTATAGCCACGAATTAACTAAGTGTTAGTCAGAAAATACAAAGTGTGGGAAATTTTATTAAGTGTTACATATTAGTCATCAATGACAGCGCAATGAATAACGCAAAAATAAAAGATCAAGAACATCGACATAAATTTGAGAGAATGATAGAATAAAGAAAGAGGACTATACATACTTTGAAGCAACTTGTTGACTAAGTCTAGTAATTAACAATTAACTAAGTATCATACATGAATTACCAATTAATGCAATACAAAATTTTATCATATACAAAGAATCAAAGAATTAGCTTCTATATAAAGAAAAATATGAATGAAGTAAAAATAAAAGAATGACCGCAATAAAAAAATTGTAAGGTTATTGAGAGGAGGAGGTTGCTGGTGGAGGATTTTGGTGAGGTACGCGAGTAGCTTCTTCAAAATTAAGACATTGTTGCAAAAGTGGAGGTACCATGGACCATGAAGATAGGCTGTCAAGAAGTTAAATATTCATGGATTTCGTTCCGCCACTATGCCTTTGGCTCAGGTGGATCGTATAGATGTTGCGTTGGAATATTGATCATCACCTGCCTTGTCATGTAGCACTGCTGTTGTAAATCTTCTCTACTCGCTCATTTACGACATCTATTCTTTGGCAGAAAAAGTCTTGCTGTTGGGAGAAGAGTTCTTGTTGTTGGGCAAGAAGGGTTCGTCATATCGGTTAGTTCAGCAGCTAAGGAGGCAATGGTGGGTTGTGCCTGAGATGTTCACCATTGACGTTTTTGGGTTAGATAGAAGTGCCTTCACCCAGATCGCATGGGTCATCAACATACGGCGATGGAAGGGGAAGTTGCGGTGATGATGATGAAGGTGAGGATGGAGCTACTGGATATGCGGTTGGAGAATCAGAGGCAAGGAGAAGGTTGGTGAAATGCCCGAGAAGTGGGAAGAAGGTTGTGCGGGAAGGCTTGGAGGGCGAATTATCAAAAGGCAAAGGGTCCAAGGGTTCTGGTTCTTGCATTAGTGAGTCTTGGACTTTCCCCTTTCCTTTGTCATCTTTGCGCTGTTTCTTTGGCTTAGGTTGTTGTGGCGCATTTAAATCAATGACAGGCCTCTTCAATGGGAGCTCAGGACAGTGTGGGGAATCTTTGAGGAGTAACCTCAAAATCTTGACATTTATGAGACCATGTACTTCTGGCATTGGCTCTTCATCAATACCTACACCCAATGATAGGCATAAGCTTGAAACCGTCCACGGGAAGAAATACTGACCTCTTGTGTGCCCCACAAAACCTCAAAATTTTCTTGCGATCAACTGGCCCACATCAATTGGAAGGCCATACCATGACTCGATCCCTCAAAATTGTTTTTTCATGGAAAGTTGGGATGAGTCACCATTTTACCAAATATACCCAAAGCCGCGCCTCGGGAAGCAGTGTCTTGGATGCCAAAGTTCTGATGCCTTTTAATGAAACCATCCACTTAGTGCCCAGTTGCATTAATGTTCACAGCACATATTCCATCTGCTCTTTAGTAGGATCATCAATGATTTTGTTACCCAGTGCATCTGGGTTGTTCTTCATCAAGTATAATTCATTGATGTCCTTTGCGCTGAAAAACACCATTTCCCCTTTGATGGTCACCACATCTTTGGTGCCATGTAGCCGTCCATTGTAGAAGTCTCTCACTACCTTTGGAATGACAATGGCTGGGCATTGGCAAAATGTTTCTCATCCGTGCTCCAGTACAATGCTCGTAATCAGGTCTGGTATTGGTGTTGGTGCGGGGAAAAATCCCACCTCCATCAGCATATCATCGTTTTCTCTCTTCTTCGATGGACGCCCCTTAGCCAACGCGGGCTTCCTGCTTTCTACAACTGCTTTTCCCTTTTCTTTGATCAACGCAAGGCGAGATTTTTGCTTTTGTTTCCTTTCCCTTGCCTTGCGTTGTTCCTTCTTCTCCCATTCAGCAATTTCCTTGCCCTTCTTCTCTCTTATGTGCTGAACGTTTGCTCAGTGCTTCCTTTCCTTTTCCTCTTTTTCTTTCTTTCCTCTTCTGCCTTCTTCTTCCTTTCTTCTTCTGCCTCTTCTCTCACTTCTTCTTCAAATTCTTTTTCAAACTCCTCGGAGGCCAGCAAAATGCGCTATTCCTCTTCGAGCCTTTTGTAATGTTGGAGTTATGCTATACGATGCACGCACGGTTCAAGCTGATTGATATACAATAATGCCCTAACTTGACTCAATTCATGCAATACTACTTCTAGATATGCGTTATTCATGGATGTTCTAGTAGTATTCTGTGCATTGTCACAAGTTTCCTTACATTGGAACCAAGTATAATTCCATCGCAAGTTTGTCGGTGTGATCCGAGGTCGAACACAAGGACTTTTTGAGGTTATTGCATTATGTTTATGATATGTGTGACCAGATTTTTTCATTCTTTAAAAGTATAGTTTGTGCAAGTATATAAAAATTGCGATAAAGTAAAGGAAAGCAGTAAAAATGCGATAATGAAATAAAGTGCAGTAAACCTAAGCTAAGATGGTACAAGATACATGCTTCATGATACAAGATACTGAGGTCAAGGTTGGTTGTGAAGATTCTACAAAGATCATGTAATGCGGCGACAAGTCTTATGTATGAAACAGAATAGAAAGATAACTAATATAACCATCGCAAGTTCTTAATTGCGTTGAAGTGATAAGTATGGTTCCATTTTTCCCTTAGTGTACACCTTTTAGTGATCAGCCGCGTTCCCACATGTCTGTGGTGAAATAGAGACGAACATAATGAACGCAAGGTTGCTTCCTTGTCTGGAATTACTACTCGCTCTAGTTAACACATTCTTCTGACCTTCTCTCGATAGATCAGAACGACATCTTCACTTCTGCTCTTACAGGTGAAGATGCCGTCTAGCATGCCTTAGCTAAACACAATTTATCTATTTAACAAAGATTAAGTACTCGTTTAATTCATATCAATTACCAAGGGATTAAGAACACATCATGAAGAAAGCGATAAATGGAGGAACGAAAATAGACAGAAAAGTGGTGATAAAAGCGATCAAAACATTCAATATATCTATTTAGCGTCTGATACATGGTGTGTGAATGCAGAGATAAAGAAGATGAACTACAATGATGAAAAGAGATAGAACAGATACAAATAGCGCCAACATCTCGGCACCAATTTGGATGGAGATCTACTTGCCGGATTGGCTGGATTGGACAGATGGATGAGCTTCCCTCTTAGGCTTGCTCAACCGGTAGTAAGGATCTGAGTAAAAGAGCTTCGCGGCTGGGATCTGGCAAATTAACATTGAGACTCACCTCTTGGTCTTGCCTCTTCTTCCTCCCGAATTTCTTCAGTTTAACACTCAGCTCAGCCTTTTTCTCAATATAATAGCAGTAATTAGCCCCGTATCGAGTAACCTTTTTTTCTGTGAATTATATGGGGTATTTATAGGTGAAGATCTTCGACTCTGGCCTTGTGGTCCCCACTTGTTGTTAGGGAAATTCCGAAGATGGAGCGATATTATTCCTTCTGTTATGCAATCAGACCGTCGAATCTGCATAACCGTTAGTTGTACACATTTCACAATCCTCTACTTTTACATTGTTCAGCTGCATCTTTCGATCGAGTGTTTGCATGCGGTGTTGTTTTTATTACTGCATGTAGTTGAAAGTCAGCTCTGGATCGACTGCTGCATTGCACCGTCATTGCATTAATCGTCTTTTCAGTGTTGATTGATGGGCACAATGGGATAGAGATGCGTTGGTCAGTTCTTCTTGAGCCTTGATCGCAAGCGGTGACTTGGTTTCCTGCAAAACAGAGTAGAAATCTCCTTTTCTTCCATCTTAACAATGTTAGTGGGTGTAATTGCGATAATTCATAATTATTGTATTTTAAAGCTAATTTCCATACAATTGGCATATATTTAATCTCTTTTGGCCGCAATATCTAGGTAAGGTAGTACAAATAACTTGTATTTCTACAAGTTATCACCTTTTCCTTTCTTCTTCTGCCGAAATCTCATTGTTGCAGCGTACCTTCTCATCTTGTAATTTTCTTCTTCGACTACCTTCTGCGATGATTAGCTGTGCTCGCAACACTTTTTTCGTGCTTCTCTTCCTTCTTCTTTCTTCTCCTCTCCTGCTCTTCTAACGCATCTATCAAAATTGGTGTGTCAACTGTTGACCCTTGCGACCCATTCTCCTTGCGACGTCGCGTCAAGGGGGTGATGTCTGCATCTTCTCCATCATCAGTCATAACTAATCTTACTTGCATTGTTTCCTCCTCGGGTTGTGCTGATTCTCTCAGTTGCGCTGACTCCCCTTATCCCCTCTTACGGAGGTGGATTCTCCATCCAGTTCTGGGCTCTCAGCCCTCTTTCTCCTCTCTTCCTCCTTCTTCAGGCGCCTCTCCTCCCACCTGTGATCCTTCTTCTCATCCGTCTTCCTTTCCTTCTTCTTGATTGGATGAGCTTCCTCATCTTCTTCAGCCCTCTTCTCTTTGATCTTCTTCTTCTCTTTAGCCACTTCAGGCTACTTCTCCGTCGTTGCTTCCTCCAATGTGACCCTGATGGGTCCCTCATAGGATTCTACGTTAGCAGTTTCCATAGGATCCAAGGTTGTTAGAGCGCTTCTCCTTGATGCTTCTTCCATATCCTCCTTCAAAGGCAGTGGGTGGTTCACAACCCCAGCTTCGAGCAGTCCTCCTTCTTTCTCCATGCTGCTGAGTATACTCCTAAACACCTCCTTATCGTCCCTTCTCTTTTTTTCACTTTCAGAGGACAATGTTAGGAGTAGGGTACTCTCTGAGCTCTGCCCCCTTTTAAACTGGAGTGGTACGGCTGCTACAGACTTTCACCGAGGTTTTCTGGCAAACTCGAGGGATGGTTTATGGCGGACGATGAGACGACGACTTGCTGCAAGGACTGCCGACTCTCGTACAGTGAGTTGGGCTATTAAGGGTGATGAGGGTGAAGAAGATGGTTGGGGAGACTGGTCTGCCATGGATGCCGGAGTAAGAACACTGGGAAATTCTTTAGGGTTTTGGGAAGGAAGAAAGTCTGGTATGCAAAGGCTCTAGGGTTTTTGTTTGCAAAATGAAGCAAGTAAATGACCTAAGACGAAGAGTACAGAATTTATAGGTTGGACCTTGATGGGCTCAACGCAGATTCTGTGGTGACAGGCCTCGAGTTCATCAAAAGGCCTTCCGCCATGCTTCTCTCATTTATGAATTTGAAGAGTCGTATGTCCTTTCAACTGCAGATTCATCATGTCCTTAGAAGCTAAAGCGATTAGACTTCTCAATTTGCAAAAAGAATTTTCTTTGGTATTTTATTCGGATGGGGGCAAGGTTAAGAGTCAATGCAATGAATTCATCAATGCAAATGCATTTTTGCAGAGGATGGGCAACAACGCATGTATCGCCGCAACACACTCCTTAACTCAATGCAATTCTAGAGGACAGGCGCACGATATTTCTACCAGCGCAACACTACCTCAACATAATGCATTTTTGCTAAGGACGGGTAAAGAACACATACGAGCGCAACACACCCCTCAACGCAATGTATTTGAGTTAGATGAACGCAAAGTGTATCTTGTTGGTACAAGATGCACCCATCATTGCAATGCATACCAGATGTTGATTGTTTTATTATTATTATTATTATTATTATTATTATTTTTCATCAACGCAAGTCACAAGGACCTTGCGGTATTAATTCTCTTCTTATTACACAATCATTCCCCAAGTTTTAAGAATAACGCATTTAACATAGAAAAGTGAGGAAATTAAAGAGAGCACGAAAATAAACGCAAGAGAATTAAATGAAAGAAAATAAATTCATAAAGCAATAAAAACCAACTGAATGAAACAATAAATGACAAAGTTCATGAAGCAATAAAGACAGAAAATAAGAAAGCATGTAAACATAAGATTTAGAGATATGGACTGGAAGACAATTTTCTATGATGAACGCAATCCACACATCCGCAGGCGATCCAGCTTGCCTGCCCAATGTCTTCAAAGACATTGCTCCTTTCCGTGAGATCCAGGGGCTTCGAAATTGCTCGACAACGTTTCAGGTGTTCTATTACGTAACTCGGATGCCAGCTGCCCTACTTGAATCTCTAAGTTCCTGATTGAAGATGCCTGCGCCTGCATCACCGCATCGTTTTTATCCATGTATTGCTTGAGCAGGGACTCCAATGAATTACTAGAGGTGTTAGAAGAGGATGGTTGATGTTGCGGTTGTCTTTGTTGCCCTTGATTCTGGTTTTGGTGAAAAGGTGGAAGATTTCCTCGTTCCCGGAGTTGCTATTCTGATGGTTACTTGCCCACCTTGGTTATGATACCCTCCCTAACCAAAGTTAGGGTGATTCCTCCAACCAGGATTATATGTGTTGCTATACGGATTGTTCTGGATAACGCATACTTGCTGCAGGTTCGATGGGCACATGTTCATCGCATGGCCTCTTCCACAATTGACGCAACTGATTGCGGCCACTTGTGCCGGCACATTGGGTTGCGCTGATCCTTGGGAGAGGGCACCTTGATGGAGCGCCATCGACTGGAGGATAGAGGTCACTGTGGCCATTTGGGTGGCCAAAGTTGTCATTGTCTCTGTAGGCACAATGGCAGTATCATTTCTTTTTCTCTCGGAGCCTCTTCCTCTGTACCCCTCGTCAACCCAGTCATCCATATTCCACGAGATGCGATCAAGGATGACCTTGGCCTCAGTGTATGTTTTATCCATAAAACCTCCTGCCACAGAGGCATCAACAACAGCTTGCGTTGATCTGTTCAGGACATTATAGAATGTTTCCATCAGGACACAATCGGGAATCCTATATGCGGACAATTCTTCACCAATCTTCTGAATCGCACCCAGGCGGTGCTAAGGGTCTCGTTATCCATATGTTTAAAGTTCAACACGTCTTTTCGTCTTCTTGCATTGACTATCGGAGGGAAGAACTTCTTCATAAACTGTTCAACCAACTGATCCCAAGAAGTTATTTCATTCGACTCCAGTGAATAAGCCTACCTCTTAGCCTTATCCCTCAAGGTGTAAGGGAAGAGGTATAATCGGGTAATGCCAGGTATAGAGAAGTTACCGCACATCTCGACAAAATTGGTCAGATGGGCATGTGGGTCCTCACTTTGCAAACCACCAAACTGTCCCGCATTTTGAATCATTTAAAGCATGACCGGTTTGATCTCGAATCTTACGTTCTCCTCAACTATCGGTCTTGAAATTCCAGGTGAAAAATCATATAGATTAGTCGTCGCATAGTTTCTCATTGGGATGTTGCGGTCATTAGCAAAGAAAATGGGATCTTGCGTTGGCCGACCCACCCATTGATTTACTTCGGGTGCCACATTATCATTGTTATTATCTGCCACGTTGGCCTTCTTTTGCCTTGCTCAGTTCTATCGTGCCCTTGCACAAAATGTACGCTCGATCTCTGGGCCAGCCTCGAATTCTGGATTAGTTCTAGTACTCATAAACTGTCAGACTGCTCATCGCGATAAGCAGCCAGTACAAAGAGATCTGTCCTGCAAAATATCACAAACGTACTCAACAATAACCGTTACCAATCCCCGACAACGGCGCCATAAACTTGTAAACTCGTAAATTGATTCTCTAAGCATATATGGATATGGAAAATGATGAATGTGAATCATATAAGCTCATGTTGCCATAAACTTGATGACGTAAAGATGGAAATGGAATGTGGATGCTATGTTATGCATGACTACTTCTAGATATATGCGTTGTTAACTATATGCTTGTAGTATGCTAAGGAGTAATGCGTTGTCACAATTTTTCTTGCGCTAAAACCAAGTATAATTCCAATGCAAGTTTCTCGGATTGATGCGAGGTCAAACACAGGGATTGTTGTCGTTAGTGTGTTACATTTGTGATATATGCGACCGGTGTTTTTACAATTAATAAAGATTGTGTTTGTATAGGAAATTAAATTGCGGTAAAGTAAAATTGTGCAGATAAACTAAAGTTGTGTTAATAAAATAAATTGCGATGAAAATAAACCTAAGCTAACGTGATGCAAGATACAAGATACATGATATACATGATGTTGAGTTCGAGACCGACTGCGAAGTTTATACAAAGGATTGTGGTATACGATGGCAAGTCTTTATGTATGAATCAGAAATGGGAAGGAATAATTTGTACAAACATCGCAAGGTTGTTAATTGCATTAAAGATATAACTAAGGTTCCGCTTTCCCTTAGCGTACACCTCTCGGTGATTGGCAGTGTTCCCATATCTCTATGGTAAAACAGGGATGAATGTGATGAACGCAAGGTTGCTTCCATCTCTGGAAGTACTTCTCGCTTTAGTTAACACATTCTTCCAACCCTCTCTCGATAGGCGAAATGGCATCATCACTTCTGCTTTCACAGGTGAAGATGTCGTCTAGCATGCTTTGACTAAACATAATTATTTCCTTAGCCCAATTAATTACTTGCTTATCATGCTAATTATCCAAGGGATTAAGAAAACATCGTGGAGAAAGTGAATTACGGATGAACAGAAATAGACAGAAAGATGGAGATGAAAATGATCATAAGAATTAATACTAAGATTAAGCGTCCAATACATGGTGTGAATGATAGAGATTAAGAATATGAATACAAGTGATGATAAAGTGATAGAAACAAATACATAAGAGTGTCAATGTCTTGACACAGATCTGGACGGTGGTTTTGCTTGCTGGCATGTGGAATGGATGAACAGAAGAGCTTCCCTCTCAGGCTTGCTCGTCTGGTAGAGGTGACCTTTGTACAGAGCTTCGATGGCGGGGATGAGAAGGATTCTTTTCCTGGAGACTCACCTCTAGGCCTTGTCTCTTAATTCTTCCCGGATCTACTCTGATTAGTCGCTCAACCAGTCTCTCTCTTAGATCAGTATCGACACTTTTCTCTGTATTCAAGCATCCTTTTTCAGTGGAATGGCCGGAGCTATTTATAGGCTCAGCTTTGACTCCCTGACTTGTTGTCCCCACTTTATTGTTAAGGAAGTTCTTGAAATGGTGGAGTGAATATTCCTTCTGTTACACAATCAATCCCGTTCAAAATACACAACGATCAGCTGTACACACGTCAGAATCCTCTGCAATTGCGTTGCTCTTCACATCTTTGATCGTTGGCCCGCATGCGATGTTGTTTTTTTATTACTGCATGCGGTTGAAGTTGCGTCGATCACAAAGCTCTTGATCAATTGTCGCATGCACTGTCATTGTGTTGATTTTCCATTCATTCCTAAATGATGGGCACAATGTGATGTAGATGCGTTGTTCTTTTTATCTTGAGCATTGAACGCATGCGGTGACTTGATTTTCTGCAAAATAGACTTGAAATATTCTTTTCTACCATCGCAATGGTGTCAGTGGGTGTATTGACGACAATTTATAATTCTTTCATTTCTTAGCTAATTTCTATATAATTGACTCAACTTTCCTTTCTTTTGGCCTTAATATCTAAATAAAATAGTATAAATAACTTGTATTTCTACAAGTTATCAGTAACGGTTAGTGTTGAATACTTTTGTGGTATGTTGCAGGATAGATCTCTGTTGTACTGTCTGTTTATCGCGAAGAGCAGGCTGATGGTTTATGAGTACTGGAACCGATCTAGAATTCGAAGCTGACCCAGAGATCGAGCGTACTTTTCGTGCGAGGGCACGCCAGAACAGAGTTAGGCGAAGAAGAGTCAATATGGCAAACAACAACGAAGGGACCGAAGGAAATAAAGGGGCAAACCGGCCAGCGCAAGATCTTGTCTTTCTTGCTGTTGACTGCAATATCCCCATGAGAAATTATGCGACACCCAATCTTTACGACTTCTCGCTTGGAATTTCACGACCAATGGTTGAGGAGAACGCACGCTTTGAAATAAAGCTGGTCATGCTCCAAATGATACAAAACACGCAACAATTTGAAGGTCTACAAGGTGAAGACCTACATGCCCATCTGACCAGCTTTGTGG
>NC_052349.1:82249441-82254976 GCF_009727055.1 Benincasa hispida | reverse complement strand
CTTAACGAAAACGCACTATGTCGAGGTAGCGTTGCCCCAGTAGAAATATCATGCGCCCATCCTCCAGAAATGCGTTGAGTTGAGGGGTGTGTTGTGCTGATACATGCGTTGTTGCCTGTCCTCTACAAAAATGCATTTGCGTTAATGGATGCATTGCATTAATCTTTAACCTTGCGCCCATCCGAATAAAACACAAAAGATAAATTCTTTTTGCAAAAAGAGTAGTTCAATCGTTTAGGCTTCCAAGGAAATGATGACTTAGCAGATGAAAGGACGTCCTTCTCTACTAATTAATAAATGTGAGGAGCATGGCGACAGGCTTTTTGAGTATCTCGAAGCCTGTCACCGCAGAATTTGCATTGGGCCCATCAAGGCCCAACCTATAAATTCCATCCTTCTCCATCTTAGGTCGTCTACTTGAATCTTTTGCGAAACGAAAACCTTAGTGAATCCTCTGCATACCCAGACCTTCAAACTTTCTTCCTAAACCCTAAGAACTTTCCCAACTTTTTTCACTCACCACAACCATGGCCGATCAATCGTCCCATTCATCCTCTTTACCATCATCACCTTCCCCAGCCCAAGTAACTACAAGAGAGGCGACCTTCCTCGTAACAAGCCACCGCCTTGCCGCCCAGCCAAAACCCATCTGATAACAGGCAGAAATGCACGTTATCATAGTGCTAAGTTCTTAAACAATGTTGGATTGCGTTGATAGAATATGTTAAATTGCGTCCATTAAGCATAAATTCTATAATATTGCGGTCGTATGCGTCCAACGCATTAGAGCAGTTGATCTTTATATTTTTGTGCAGAATAATGCGTTAATGCAATGCAAAGAATGCAATCATAGGAATACATCGGTCGAGTGCAACATCACCGCAAGACTTTGCTTTGATCGTGCTCGCAACATCCACCCAAGAAGAATCACTACAACATGGTGGGTGCATCTGGACGAAAGAACAATTAAGATAGATGGGACAGAAAGCTGACAGCAGTTGGATCCAAATTAAGTTGACAGCCGATAACGCTCTCAAAGTACATCCAGCTTTATTGGTGACAACTATGCGGTGCATCAGTCAGGAATTAAAGTTGTCCCATCAATACAACCAGGAGAGAGAAGCTGCCTTTCACCTTTGATGCCCTATAAATACCAAAAGAGAAGGGGTTAAGCAGTCGATTACTTCATCACTTTGCAAGTTCACACCTCTGTTCATAGTTTTCTTTTCCATCTCACGGCGGAGCTAGAGAAGAGTTGTGACACCGGAGATCGTCCAAGGCAACTTGAGAGAGAACCTTGCGGCGTAAGAGCAGAGAGTGGGTTGACTCTCTCAAAAGCGAGAATATCTTTAGAGCACGAGTATAATAGTATAACACCTGGTGACAAGAAATTGCTCCAGGCTCTTTACTATACTTGCATTGTTATTCTGTACTTCATCTTTTATCTATTCAATGGAAGTTCTATTTCTACATCTGCTCACTCTCTTAATACGCATGAGTAGCTAAACTAGTTGAATGGGTTGAGAAGAACTAAGCTAACATGATCTAGGAAGTTCATTTCTTGCGATTGTCTTATTTTATGCTGTGCGAAACATCCCTTTAGAGTTGCTCGAGAGAGAATCTGAAGAAAGAACCTAATGTCTCGAGAGAGCTAGGTTAGAATCTGACTTGAAAGAACAAGATTAGGCCTGTATAAACAAGAAATAGGGACTTAGAGATAAGCTCTGTTTTTCAACTTACATCGCATGCATCCTAGGAATAGGAATGATATTATGCGGTCGCATATTTGTGTGAATATCATGTTGTCATTGCATGAATAGAAATAGAGGTTTATGTGTAAACCCTATAGACTTATCGCATATTTATCGCATGCTTTCCAGCCTTAGAAGCCATGGCATTCATGCCGAGAGGTGGTTTACTATTGTATGCATGTTGCATGATCGCAAGGCATGAACACAACCTAGTGAGTGTTAACCGAAACCCTTCTCAACTCGTTCACTGCATATCCATCGTATTTCCTGTTACCAACTCTTTTCGAACTCTGTCACATTTATTATTATTTTCATTAACGCAACAACAAACCAACCACCTTATTTATTTTACCGGTTATCGTAAAGTTTTCATAAGAAAATTATCAACGCAAACTATTTTCACAAGTTCTTGTGATCGACCCTGGACTTACCAGGAAACTCAGAGAAATTTACACTTGGATTCCGCTGGGGAAACTTGAGTGCACAATACTATCCATCAACATATATCATCCACATTTTCCACACTTAATAAAATAACACATCAAGTTTTTGGCACCGTTGCTGGGGACTTCGGCAAAATAGTTGTTAACGGTGGATTCTTTGCAGAACTCTCAATCTCTGGCGAACTACGACCCGAAGATTGAGAGAACATTTTGAAGGAGACTAAGGAACCGCCAACAGCAACCACAATCCGATAAAGAAGAGATGGCGGAGCAGCCTAAGAATGAAGCACCAAACAACAACAATGTCATTGCAAATCTAATTCTGTTGGCCAACGATCGAAATTGGCCCATTAGGGACTATGCATCGTCAAACCTCTATGATTTCTCTCCGGGAATCATGAGGCCTGCCTTAGACAGAAGTAGATTTGAAATGAAACCGGTGATGCTGCAGATGATCTAGGCTGCAGGTCAATTCGGAGGAAGGCATGGCGAGGATCCGCACGCCCACCTTCGAAGTTTTATTGAAATCTGCAATACTTTTGTGTTCCCAAACATCTCTGCTGAGGATGTTCGACTAATGCTATTTCCATTTTCTCTCTGTGATCAGGCTAGGAAATAGGCCTACTCGCTCGAACCAGGAGAGATCACTTCTTGGGAGCAACTGGTGGAGAAGTTTATGAAAAAGTATTTCCCACCTACAGAGAATGCCAGACGAAGAAAGCTTATTACTAATTTTGAACAAGATATGGACGAATCGCTCAGCAATGCCTGGGCGAAGTTTAAAAGGTTGGTCCGAAATTGTCCGCATAATGGGCTGCCAGACTGCCTTCATATGGAAATTTTCTACCACGGTTTGAATCCTGCTTCGCAGACCACTGCTAATGCGGTAGTAGCTGGTGGTCTGCTTGACAAGACTTATGATGAGGCGAAGAATATCTTGGATCGCATCTCCAAGAATCATGAAAACTTGAGGGAGAGCGATTAGAGATTAAGACTAAAAGACTGATGCAACTAACAGTGCTATTGTTTCATTGGAAAACCAAATGACCGCAATGATGAATTTGATTCAAGGAATGACGATCAGCAGCCCAACATCGCAAGGTGGGCAAATCAATGCAATAAGTCAAAATACCGCAAGGTGTGCGACTTGCAGTGATGGGCATGCGATGGAAGATTGTCCACAAAATCCACAATCTGTATAATTTGTAACAAACAACCCCTTTTCTAACACCTACAACCCCGGGTGGAAAAACCACCCAAACTTTGCTTAGAAGAATCAACAACAAAATTTTCAATATGTGGCACAAAAAGAAGGACCACAAGGATTCTTTCAACGCAACAACAGTCAACAGAGCAACCAAGTAAGTAACTCACAACAACCATCACAATCTTCTTCCCTAGAAGGCCTATTGAAGCAATATATAGAGAAAAATGAGACGGTGCTTCAAAGTCAGGCTACGTCCATCTACAACCTTGAATTGCAAATGGGCCAGATTGCAAATGAGCTCAAAAGTAGACCGCAAGGGGCGCTGCCAAGTTCAACCGAGCTTCCACGCAACCCACGGGGTTCAGGTAAGGAGCAATGTCAGGTTGTGACATTGCGCAGTGGGAAGACTGTGGAGGGAGAAAAGAAGGAGTAGAATAGATCAAACTCCATCGCAACTGAACCTAAGATTGCAGCAACACAAGAAGAAGAAAAAGAAAATGAAGCAGTAGAACCTGAGGTTGCGTCAACCTCAAAGTCAAATGAAACGAGAACCATGAAAGTCCAGTTACCACCTTTCCCTCAGAGGCCAAAGAAGAAGAAAAACGAAGAGGTACAATACCAACGCTTTCTATCTATGTTAAAGCAATTACATGTTAACATCCCTTTCAGTGAAGCGATTAAGAAAATGCCTGCCTATGCCAAGTTTCTGAAGGACATGGTAACCAAGAGAAGAGGTGCTGAAAAATTTGGCACGGTGGCACTAACGCAAAGTTCCAAATCTATTATCCCACCGAAGATGAGCGATCTTGGAGCTTCACTATTCCTTGCTTCATAGGAGGATCTATATTGGGCAGGCCCTGTGTGACTTGGGGGCCAGCATAAATTTAATGTCGCTGTCAATCGTTCGACAACTTGATGTGTACAAGGTCGTGCTCAAATTGATGTGTCGTGCTCAAATTGATGTGCCCATCATTTTGGGGCGACCTTTCCTATCAATGGGTCGTGCTCAAATTGATGTGTACAAGGGCAAGATCACTTTGAGCATTAACGAACAGAAGCTCAAATTTAATATAATTCGTGCCATGAAATTTCCTGATGAGGAAGACCTGTCAGACTCGGAAGATGACTTGAATTTGATTGAAGAAGAAAGGTCTGGTGAAAAGTACGAAGAAGAGGATGCCGATGCATCTGTTGCTGCCTGTAATGCGATTGTAGCAAAAACAAACAAGGAAGAAGGACCGATTGTAACGTAAGAAGAAGAGCCAAAGGAAGAAAGAAAAATAACACAACCTTCTCTCGTGGAGCCACCAACCCTTGAACTAAAAAACCTACCAACACATCTGAAGTACGCATTTCTGGGGTAGAATAAGAAGCTGCCAGTAATAATTTCCTCTGCACTTAACGCGGATCAAGAGAATGCGTTGATGAGCAATCTCAAAAAGCATGTGCGAGCAATCGGCTGGACGCTCGCTGATATCAAGGGAATTAGCCCCACGTACTACATGCACCACATTCGTCTTGAGGACGACGACAAAGCAACCATTGAGAATCAACGCAGACTTAACCCTGTGATGAAAGAGGTCGTCAAAAAGGAGATTATCAAGTGGTTGGATGCGGGCATTATCTATCCCATTGCAGATAGCACGTGGGTCAGCCCCATGCAATGTGTACCGAAGAAGGGCAAAATGACGATAGTCCCTAATAAGAACAATGAATTAATACCGCAGAGGACCATCACTGGATGGCGCATCCGTATGGACTACCGCAAATTGAATGCGGCCACAAAGAAAGATCACTTCCCTCTGTCATTCATCGATCAAATGCTGGACATATTGACAGGTAATGATTTTTACTGTTTCTTGAATGGATACGTCGGGTACAACCCGATCATGATAGCTCCTGAAGACTAAGACAAGACCACATTTACCTGCCCATGTGGGACATTCGCTTTCCGCCACATGCCGTTCGGCCTCTGCAATGTGCCAAGCACGTTCCAGAGGTGCATGATGGCAATATTTTCATATTATCTCGAGGACTCAGTAGAAATATTCATGGATGACTTCTCTGTTTATGGGAACACTTATGAAGTCTGCCTGACCAATCTGGAGAAAATTATGAAAAGATGCGAAGAGAC
>NC_052349.1:82221219-82248519 GCF_009727055.1 Benincasa hispida | reverse complement strand
TGAAGATTACACCTACCATCAATGGAAGAAGCTCAAGAATGAATGCAGACACTATTATTGGGATGAGCCGAATCTGTATAAAAGAGGTGCAGACCAAATCATTCGATTATGCGTCCCAGATGCTGCTCAACAACGTATATTGTCATAGTGCCATGATTCGCCATATGGAGGGCATTTTGGAGGACAACGTACTGTAGCCAAAGTTTTGCAAAGTGGATTCTTTTGGCCTTCATTATTCAAGGATGTTGCTGATTATGTAATGAAATGTGATCGATGTTAGCGCACTGGTAACATTTCATAGAAGAACGCAATGCCGATGAATACTATCCTGGAGCTGGAATTATTCGACGTATGGGGGATTGATTTCATGGGACCATTCCCTCGTTCAAACAGTAAGCACTATATTTTATTAGCCGTTGACTATGTCTCCAAGTGGGTAGAGGCAGTTGCATGCACCACAAGTGATGCGACATTAGCCTCCCAGTTCCTGAAGAAAAAAAATTTCACACGTTTTGGCACTCCCCATGCTATCATAAATGATGAAGGACCACACTTTGTCAACCACAATATAAAGGAGCTGCTGTGCAAGTACAACATCCTCCACAAAGTTGCAATCGCATACCATCCGCAAATAAATGGCCAAGCTGAAGTGTCCAATCGGGAAATTAAATTGATACTTGAGAAGGTAGTCAAACCTTCGCGAAAGGATTGGGCAATGAAGCTTGATGATGTGTTATGGGCATATCGGACCGCATTTAAAACACCTATAGGAATGTCCCCCTATGCGTTGGTATTCAGCAAAGCGTGTCACTTGCCCTTGGAGTGGGAATATAAAGCATTGTGGGCAGTCAAGAAACTGAATTTTGATCTAAAGAAAGCAAGAGAAGCGTGGAAAATGCAATTGGTAGAGCTAGAAGAATGGAGGAACAACACATATGAAAATGCAAAAATCTATAAGGAGCGCACCAAGTGGTTGCTTGATCAACGCATATGCGACAAGAACCTCCAAGTCGGACAAAAAGTCTTGCTTTTCAATTCACGTCTGCGACTCTTCCCGGGAAAGGTAAAGTCTCGTTGGTTTAGACCATTCATAATTCGACAAGTGCTTCTGCATAACGCAGTGGAATTATCAAATGACGACGGTACCAACATATTCAAAGTCAATGGGTAGCGAGTAAAGGTATACCATGGAGAAGACTGCCATCGCCAAGTCAACTCCATGGAACTAAGAAACTTTGAATAAAGAAGGAAGTAGGTGGTCCCTGCATTGTCAAATGATCGCAAATTCTCAGGGATGCAAGTTTTGGAAAACTTCAAGTCTTCAACTCTTTTCTCCACTACTCAGAATCTTCACTATCTTTTCAGCTATCTTTTCAGTTTTCAGTTTTCTTCAAAAAAAAAAAAATTTGCGTTAACGATTTTTCTTTTGGTTAAAATAATTTGACCCTCTCTTTATTTTCCTTACAACGATCAAGGCGTTGGATTGCGGGAACGTACGCAAAGCAACACTGATCTTATTCCATCACCGCAACCTAACGAAGAATGATCGCCGCAAGGTGGATGCGAAAATACAATGCGGGTGACAACACTAAATTTGGGGGTGTACCTTTCCTTATCTTTATTTCAAATTTTGCACTATCACATTGCATTTCGCTTTTTGAAGTTTTATCACCGCATCCTTCTTGATTACCGCAATCATTTAACAAGTAGATAAATTTAGTAGTTTACCGCATTTTGTTTCTTTGCCAAGTAAGATTTCAATGATGAAAAATATGCTTCTATTTCTTTTGTACATATTAGAGTCAACTTAATCTTAAGATAGTCACATCATAAAGTATTTCTAGAAGTTAGGGGTTTGCTGCTTTCTTTCAAACTCTCTTTACAACGCATTCTAGAACATCACATAACTTATTTTCATCTTTTGGCAATGAGGACATCGCCACATTTTAAATTTGGGGGTGAGGTATTTATTTTCGACCTTGCTATTTTCGGTTCTAAAAAAAAGTTGAGAATAACAACTCCACTGTCAACACAAAGGGGAAACCCATGTTGATAAGAGTTAAGTTATGAAAAGCACTTACCCGTAGTTGGATGTCCGCATGACACACGTGGGGGCAAGCCAAAACGAAAGTATGTTACCAAGATCAACGCATAAATCAATGACAACTCCAATGCCAAATCGATATGAGTTTAGTCTGAGAAAGAGTGCATTGCTCGTAGTTGGATGTTTGCATGACACCCGTGGGTGCAAGTCAAAACGAAGGAAAGGCACTTGGATCAGCGCAAGGTCAGAAAAAAAATAGCAATAAAGAAATTTTTTGTGCAAGGGTAAATCCTTTGTCACCCCGATAGAAAATTTTCTTTTTGAAATAAATCATGCAATGTTCCGGAATTTAGTAAAGTCCTTTTGAAAGTTAAACTTGCAGTCCTTAGGTCATAGAAATATTTTAAGAGTAGACTTGAATAAGACTTAAGGAAATTCTAGCATATAGGATCTAAACGAAGTATCCTTGAGAAATCTTGGAAAGAAACTTTGCGGTTAACTTGCTAAAGGAATCTTTAGCTTATGCTTGAGGACAAGCATTGTTTAAATTTGGGGGTGTGATAACGGGCAGAAATGCACGTTAACATAGTGCTAAGTTCTTAAACAATGTTTGATTGCGTTGATAGAATATGTTAAATTGCGTCCATTAAGCATAAATTCTACAATATTGCGGTCGCATGAGTCCAATGCGTTAGAGCAGTTGAACTTTATATTTTTGTGCAGAATAATGTGTTAATGCAATGCAAAGAATGCGATCATAGGAATACATCCGTCAAGCGCAACTTCACCGTAAGACTTTTCGTTGATCGTGCTCGCAACATCCACCCAAGAAGAATCACCGCAACATGGTGGGCGTATCTGGATGAAAGAACAATTAAGATTGATGGGACAGAAAGCTGACAGCAGTCGAATCCAAATTAAGTTGACAGCCGATAACGATCACAAAGTACATCCAGCTTTATCGGTGACAATTATCCAGCGCATCAGTTAGGAATTAAAGTTGTCCCATCTATACAACCAAGAGAGAGAAACCGCCTTTAACCTTTGATGCCCTATAAATAGTAAGCGCACTCTTCAGAGAAGGGGTTAAGCAGTCGATTACTTCATTACTTTACAAGTTCACACCTCTGTCCATAGTTTTCTTTTCCATCTCACGGCGGCGCTAGAGAAGAGTGGTGACACCGAAGATCGTCCAAGGGGACTCGAGAGAGAACCTTGGAGTGTAAGAGTAGAAAGCGGGTTGACTCTCGCGAAAGCGAGAATATCTTTAGAGCACGAGTAGAACAGTGCAACACCTGGTGGCAAGAAATTGCTCCAGGCTCTTTACTATACTTGCATTGTTGTTCTGTACTTCATCTTTTATCTATTCAATGGAAGTTCTATTTCTACATCTGCTCACTTTCTTAATATGCATGAGTAGCTAAACTAGTTGAATGGGTTGAGAAGAACTAACCTAACATGATCTAGGAAGTTCATTGCTTGCGATTGTCTTGTTTTATGCTGTGCAAAACATCCCTTTAGAGTTGCTCAAGAGAGAATCTGAAGAAAGAACCTAATGTCTCGAGAGAGCTAGGTTAGAATTTGACTTGAAAGAGCAAGATTAGGCTTGCATGAACAAGAAATAGGGACTTAGAGATAAGCTCTATTTGTCAACTTGCATCACATGCTTCCTAGGAATAGGAATGATATTATGCAATCGCATATTTGTGTGAATTTCATGTTTTCATTGTATGAATAGAAATAGAGGTTTATGTGTAAACCCTGTAGACTTATCGCATATTTATCACATGCGTTCTAGCCTCAGAAGCCGTAGCATTCACACCAAGAGGTAGCTATTGTATGCATGTTGCATGATCACAAGGCATGAACGCAACCTAGCAAGTGTTACCCAAAACCCTTCTCAACCCGTTCACCGCATATCCATCATATTTCCTGTTACCAACTCTTTTCGAACTCTGCCGCATTTATTATTATTTTCATTAATGCAATAACAAACCAACCACCTTATTTATTTTACCGGTTACCACAAAGTTTTCATAAGAAAATTATCAACGCAAACTATTTTCACAAGTTCCTGTGATCGACCCTGGACTTACCATGAAAATCAGATGAATATACACTTGGACTCCGCTGGGGAAACTTGAGTGCACAACACTATCCATCAACACATATCATCCACATTTTGCACACTTAATAAAATAACACATCACCATCCCAAGAATCGCCGAAAAACCTCGGCAAAAGTCTTTAGTAGCCAAACCACTCCAAATTCGAGAGGGGCCAAGCACGGAGAGTGCCTCACTCCCAACACTGTCATCTGAAAGCAAGAAGAAGAGAAGAGACGATAGAGAAATGTTTGGGAGCATCCTGAGTAATATGGAGAAGGAGAGAGGGCTACCCGAAGCTGGAGTTGTTAATCAACCCTTGCCTTCGGAGGAAGAGATGGAAGAAGCTTCGCAAAGAAGTGTCCTGGCCATTTCGAATCCTAAGGAAACTATTCAAACAGAATCCTATGAGGGACCCATCATGGTTGCTTTGAAGGAGGTGGAAGCGAAGAAGCTGTCGAAAACGGCTGAAGAGAAGAAGAAAAAGAAAAACAAGGAGAAGAGGGCAGAAAGAGATGAAGAAGCCCAGCCAAGGAAGGAAAAAAAAGAAAGAAAATCGAGTGAGAAGAGGGAACGCAGGTGGGAGGAGAAGCGTCTGAAGAAGAAGGAAAAAAAGAGAAAGAGGGCTGAGAACCCAGAGGTCGATGGAGAATCAACCACCACAAGGGTGGATGAAAGGGTGTCAACGTAACAAAGAGCATTAGCGCAACCTAAAGAGGAATCAACACAAATAAGAATGGTTGTGATTGACAATGGAGAGGATCCAGACATCACCCCTCTTATGCGGCGTTGCAAGGAGAATGCGTCGCAAGGGTCAATAAGTGACCCACAATTTTTGCAAAGTGTAGTAGAAGAGAAGAAAAGGAGAAGAAGAGAGGAAGAAGAAAAACAAGAGAAGATGTTACGTGTGCAACAAATCATTGCAGAAGGGAATCTGAGAAGAAAACTACACGATGAAGAAGTGCTTCGTAACAACGCAATTTCGACAGAAGAAGAAAAAATAAGGCTCGAGGAAGAACAACGTATATTGCTGGCTGATAACTTGTAGAAATACGAGTTATTTATACTACCTTATCTAGATATTGCGGCCAAAAAAGAATAAATATGTGCCAATTGTATGAAAATTAGCTCAGAATTACAATAATTATAAATTATCGTAATTACACCCACTAACATCTTTAAGATGGAAGAAAAGGAGATTTTACTCTGTTTTGCAGGGAACCGAGTCACCGCTTGCACTCAAGGCTCAAGAAGAACTGATCAACGCATCTCTGTCACAATGCGCCCATCAATCAACAATGAAGAGACGATTAACGCAATGACGACACAATGCGACAGTCAATCCAAAGCTGACTTTCAAATGCATGCGGTAATAAAAACAACACCGCATTCGAACTCACGATTGAAAGATGCAGCTGAGCAACAAAAAAGCAGAGGATTGAGACACGTGTACAACTAACGATTGTGCAGATTTGACGGTCTGATTGCATAACAGAAGGAATAATATCCCTCCATCTTCGAAATTTCCATAACAACAAGTGGGGACATAAGGCCGGAGTCAAAGATCTTCACCTATAAATACCCCATAGATTTTAGGGAAAAAATATGCTATTGGATATGAGGCTAATTTCTACTAAAGTGTTGAGAGGAAAGGCTGAGCTGAGTGCTTAACTGAAGAAATCCAGGAAGAAGAAGAGACAAGGCCGAGAGGTGAGTCTCAGTTTTATTCTATCAAATACCCGTCGAGAAGCTCTGTGTTGAGAATCCTGCTACCGATTGAGCAAGCCTGAGAGGGAAGCTCATCCATCCATCTCATCCATCCAATCTGGCAAGCAGATCTCCACCCGTATCGTTGCCAAGATGTTGGCACTTGTTTGTATCTGTTCCATCTCTTTTCATCATTGTATTTCATCTCCTTTATCTCTTCATTCACACCATGTATCAAACGCTTAATAGATATATTAAATGTTTCGATTGCTTTTATATCCTATTTTCTGTCTACTTTCGTTCCTCCATTAATCATTTTCTCCATGATGTCTTCCTAATACCCTGGTAGTTAATATGAGTTAAACGAGTATTTAACTTGTGTTAAAGAGGTAAATGCGTTTAGCTAAGGCATGCTAGGCGGCATCTTCACCTGTGAGAGCAGAAGTGAAGATGCCATTCTGATCTATCGAGAGAAGATTAGAAGAATGCGTTAACTNCTATCGAGAGAAGATTAGAAGAATGCGTTAACTGAAGCGAGTAGTATTTCCAGACATGGAAGCAACTTTGCATTCATTACGTTCGTCTCTGTTTCACCAAAGACATGTGGGAGCGCGGCCGATCACTGAAAGGTGTACACCAAGAGAAAAACGGAACCATACTTATGGCTTCAACACAATTAAGAAACTTGCCGCCGCATTCTATGTTCTTTGCATAACCTTCACAGCTAGCTTGGACCCCAACATCTTGTCTCATGAAGCCTGTATCTTGTATCATCTAGCTTAGGTTTATTGTACTTATTTTATTATCACATCTTTTTTTACGTCTTTCCTTTACTTTATCGCAACTTTTATATACTTGTAAAAAAAACTCTTTAAAGATTGAAAAACTCGGTCGCATATATCACAAACATACCACAAGAACCTCAAACAGTCCTTGTGTTCGACCTCGGATCACACCGAGAAACTTGCGGTTGAATTACACTTGGTTCCAACGTAAGGAAACTTGTGACAACGCATGGCATACTACAAGAACATTCATAATTAACGCATATCTAGAGGTAGTATCGTATCATTTCGAGCATAGCATAGCGTATCATTTTAGCATCAATCCTAGCGCATCAACAAGTTTATGGTGCCATTGTCGGGGAGTGGTTAACGGTTTATTGTTTGAGTGTGTTTTTTGGTATTTGTAGGACAAATCTCATTGTACTGGCTGTTTAACGCGGAGAGCAGCCCGACGGTTTATGAGTCCTGGTGTTGAACCAAAATTTGAAGCTGACCCTGAGATCAAGCGTAATTTTCACGCAAGGGCACGTCAGAACCGAATTAGGTGAAAGAAGGCAGCAAGCATGGCAGACAACAATGATAATTCGGTATCGATAGAGCTATTCGGCTAGTGCAGGATCCTGTTTTTTTGGCAGCTGACCGCAACATTCCCATGAGGAATTATGCGGCACCCAATTTGAATGATTTTTCGCCTGGAATCTCGAGGCCTACTGTAAGACCCTAACACTAAATCTAAAATGGGAGGTTAAATGTAAAGAAGAAAAATCCTAAGTAAGAATAGTGGAGCAAAGGGTGGAAAAACATTAAAATTATCCAAAAAGGTGACCAAAAGTCCAAACGCCTATGAAGGGCTTAAACATGCTGGACGCAAGAATGCATGGAGGATGGAAGCAAGAAGACTTAGAAAATGGCTAAGGGTTGAATATAACCAACGCAAAGGCATACATGAGCCATATGAACACGGGCAGGATGCATGCGTCGAGTGAGCATGCTAGGCGTGCAGGCCATGCGTTAAAGCCAAGTGCACAGCCCATGCATCAAGGACAAGCGCACAGGCCGTGCGTCAAGTGCACAACCCATGCATCGATGGTGTATGACGAGTGCCCTGCCTATGCGTCAAACGGGTAAGCAGGCAAGCCATCCTATGCGTCGAGCACTGCCGAGTCTGTCGAGCATCCATGGGTTGATGCCGTAAGCCAAGCACACGCCCATGCTGCAAGGCATGCCCATGCAGCCAAGAGTGCTTATGTAGCCAAGCGCGCAAGCGCCTAGGCAGCAGCTTATGCATTGATGGTCAGAACCGTGCGTCCATTCTTAGTTGGCTGAGCAAGCATACCTAGCAAGCCATGCATCGAGAGTGAGCGGCCACCCTATGCGTTGGTGATGGCCGACTCATGCGATGGCTAAGTAGGACTTTGATGAAGGAAGGGTGAGTTGCTATGCGTTAAGGATAAAAGTTAAGGAAAATTGATGGAAAACTTCAAGGGAAGATGCTAATGGTATATGAGCATAAGTCTTAAACAATTTAAATAGAGAAATATGTTTAAGTATTTTAAGTGATTTAGGTGGCAAAAGGAAAATCACACAAAGTTCTAGTAGGAGGTGGACAAAAGAATGTCATGCAATGGAAGTCTTATCACCCTAAGCAGAAGGTGGGTGAAGGAGATTTCATGCAAAAAAGGAGATTTTGGCTAGCAAGCTGAGATGAGAACAACTCAAGGCTAGGCTGGGTAGACTAAGTGTTGGCAGCTCCAAAGTGAGACAAATGGGAGTTGAGTTGTCACAAGGGGGTGAGTTTGGAATGGTTATAAATAGAGGGTTAGGCAAGAGGAATTTATTCATACCATCACTTAAATCTTGTGTTGAGAGCATATTTGAGAGTTACGTTCGAGTTATTAGGCTGCCAAGTTGATTGGAGATCAAAAGAAACGAAGCTTGCGTTGGTGAGGCATTGAGTCATCTGGACGCACAACCAGCCCATACCCTGCGTGCACGCCTTACAACACCGCGTCCGCCCGTCTACACACCTCGCTCGATGCATCCCGCTTGCTAGCCCTAGTGTAGTTGCCCTCCCCATGCAACACATCACGCCTAGCGCAACGCTCACCCAATGTGTCAACCCCCCTGTGCGCACAGCACGCCCTCCCTGCCTACTGCCTATCATGGTCCAAATAACCTCTAAAGAGGCTAATTTTGGGATTTTGGCTAAATTGGAGTAGGGTAAGCTGGTATTTCATTATATAATGATATTTTGGCTATTTTGAGATTATTTATTGATATAACAAGTATTAATTGAGGAATTTTCATTGATATGGAGGAATTCTCAGGAAGGTATCCTCAAGGTGATTTTAATGGAAAAACTTGCTTGCAGTGAGTGTTACTTAGTTTATTGCATTGATATGTGGATAAATTGCATATGCAAGTGCAAAATGCATGCTTATGATGTATGTTGTTTGCCATGATATTGTTTGTGAAATTTCTATGGAAACTGAGATTATACCCGGACTACATAAGTTAGTATGCTTAACAAAAGGTGCTTGGCAGGAAAATATAGTCGGCCTCAGTCGCAGGAAAATAATAGTCGGTGACGACCGGCGAGAAATATATAGTCAAGTTACCTAAGCATGACTAACGGGAAAAGAATTGTCAATGTGCACATTGGTGGGAAAAGTGGGTTATAGGAAAGTTTCCATAAAAAGTGTTATGATTGATTATATGTCCATTGATATGAATATGCCACGTATAGCATGGAACTGGAGAATGATAATTGAATAAATGTACTCATGATCATGCATAAATATATTGGAATTTTGATTATGTAATTGATTTCTCACTCATTGGCTTAGTAGATCACACTCTTTCCAAATGTTTTCTTATACATCCCCTCTCCCCCTCCCCCCCCCCTCAGGTAGCAAAGCGGAGCGTTCAGAAAGGAGTCTACTAACCACCAATACACCAGGGACTTGGTAAATTCTCAGGATACAGCTCGGATCAGTGTAATAAAGAATATAGGAAATTGATCTATGTGTATGAAAGTTAGATAGAGTGTTGTTAAACATGTTGAAATCTTTAATAGATAAGGGGGAAATGTTAAATTAAATGTTTTCTTGGAATACTACTGGTGTACCCTCACAACTCCCTTCCAAGTCTTTGGGGCTAAGGCTAGGGAGGGCTGTGGACCACCTACTATGGAGGAAGAACGTGTGGTTTGAGATTTAGGTCGGTCATGCTGCAAATGATTCAAAAATGCCAGGCAGTTCGGGGGTCTGCAAGTGAAGACCCACACACCCATTTGACCAGCTTTGTCGAAATGTGTGGCAACTTTTTCTTACCTGGCGTTAACCCCCAGAGAGTATTAAGACTGTTATTTGTTCCCTTACACCTTGAGGGATGAGGCTAAAAGGTGGGGCTCACTCACTGGAGCCAAATGAATCACTGCATGGATCAACTGTAGAGCAGTTTCATGAAGAAGTTCTTTCACCTGCCATTAACGCCAAGGCAATGAAAGAATGTGCTGAACTTCGAGCAGATGAAGAATGAGACATTAAGCACCACTTGGGTGCGATTTAGGAGACTGGTGAAAAACTGCCCGGATATCGGAGCATCCCTGATTGCGTTCTTGATGGAAACTTTTTATAATGGCCTGAACCGAGCAACACAGGCTGTTGCTGATGCCTCCACGGCAGGAGGTTTTATGGACAAAACATACACAGAGGCTAAAGTCATCCTCGACCGCATCTCGCAGAATATGGATGATTGGATTGAGGATGGATATGGAGGCCGAGGCGCCGATGCCCATCCATCATAATCCCAATGGTAGTAAGAGCTTTCTACAATGGACAACTTCATGGCAAATGTAGTGATCATGAAAGGGGAGACAGTGCCTTTCAGCACAAGGGACATCAATGAGTTATATCAGATGACGGACATCCTGGATGTGTCGGGTAACAAAATTATCGATGATCCCATAGAAGAACAAATGGAGGATGCGCTGACAATATTAACGCAACCAGGCACTCAATGGTCGGTATCTTTCAAAGGCATCAAAACCCTTGCGTCCAATAAACTGCTTTCGAAAGCGTGACTTTGGGTGTATTTGGTGAAAAGGCGACTCATCCCTACATCTCAAGACAAAATAGTTTCGAGGGATCGAGTAATGGCCGCATACTGCATAGCACGCGGCATTCCAACCGACATGGGCCAATTGATTGCAAAGCAAATTCGAGGTTTTGTGGGGCATATAAAAGGCCAGTATTTCTTTCCTTGGACAGTTTCGAGCTTATGCCTCTCAGTGGGTGTAGGTATTGAAGAAGAGCCAATACCGGAAGTCCATGGTCTCATCAACACCAAGATCTTGAGAATGCTTCTCAAAGACTCCCTTCATTGCCCCAAGCTTCCACTTAAAAGGCCCATTATTGATTTGAATGCGCCGCAGCAGCCAAAGTCCAAGAAACAGCGCAAAGCTGACAAAGGCAAGGAAAAATTCCAAGAGCCATCACTCGAAGATCAAGTACCCTTGGACCCCTTACCTTTGATTATTCACCCTCCAAGCCCTCCTATAGAACCCCTTTCCTCACTCCCTGAACATTTTACTAATCTTCTTCTTGCCCCCGATTCACCCAACACATTTCCAACATCACCCTCCTCCCCTACATCTCCACCGCATTTTTCTCCTCCATCGTCGTATGTTAACGACCCACACGATTTGGGTGAAGGCACTTCTACCCAACTCCAAAACGTTGATGGTGAAACATCGAAGGCGTAGCCCACCATCGCATCCCTAGCTGTTGACCTTACAGAAATGCATTCTCTTCTCTCATCAACATGAATTCTTCTGCCAATGAATAACGGAGTTACACGAGAGCCAAGCAAAGTTGCAACGTAGTGTTGCGATGACATGGCAGGTGCTGATCAACATTCAATGCAATATTTATACGAGCCACCTGAACCAAAGACAACTGGCGGAGCGCAACCATGAGTACTTTAACTTTTTGACAGCATATCTACATGGTCCTATGGTGCCTACAGCAACATCTGCATTTTGAAGAAGCTCCTCGAGTACCTCCGCAAAATCCTCCTCCTGAACCTTCTCCTCAATAAATCTACAAATTTTTTTTGCGATCATTCTTTTATTTTATTCATTTCATTATTTTTATGTATAGAAGCTATTTCTTGATTCTTTGAACATGCTCAAATTTTGTATTTCGATATTTGTAATTCTTTGTATACTTGGTTAATTTTAATACAACTGAGTAACTATTCTTTCTGCATGCATTAACCTCTTACTTATCATCCTTTGTCAATTATTGCGATGTTCTTTATCTTTTATTTTGCTTTATTAAATGCACTGCCGTGATGAGTAATATGCATACCCTTAGCAACATTTCTTATACTTTGTACTTTCTAACTAACACTTAGATAATTCGTAGCAATAGCACTGCTTTACCTTTTATACTTCAAGACTCTGCTCAAACCTTTTTTTCAAAATTTTGACTAAATGTTTGTCTATTCTGTCCAAAACAACGCAATGAAGACCTTGCGCGTCTCTAAATTTGGGGGTGGGGAAGGTCTGAGCAGATACAATCAAGTGGATGTGATCATTAGGAAAATGCGTTCATCATCTAGAAAAAAAAAATTATACAAACTCCAATGTCAGCACAAGGGAAAATCCCAACTTGATAAGAGTTAAGTTGTGAAAAGAACCTGCTCGTAGTTGGATGTTCGCATGACACCCATGAGAGCAAGCCAAAACGAAGGTGGGTTTCCAAGAACGACGCAATATGAAAAGATAAAAAAATATAAGAGACAACTCCTCTGACTGGCAAAAGCAAAACTTAGCTGAAAATCAAGAGTTGAAATTGAGATTGGCACACAACCATAGTTGGATGTTCGCATGACACCCGTGGGAGAAAGCCAAAATGAAGGGTGTAACCATGATCAACAATCTTTAATAAAATGACACAAACCAGACCACCGCATACAGACGCACCAAGTTGTTTTTGTAAGAAAAGGTAAACGTTCTTTCCAAAACAAGAAGAGAATTTTTTAGTAGAGGTTTGTTGTATAAAAGAATAAAGTAGGGCATGTTGATGAATTATCAAGGATAGAAGGAAATTGCGTTGTTAAATAATGTTGTATAAGTGGAGCATTTGAAGCAACCAATCAACGCAAAGTTATGATAAGAATTGAGCGATATTGCCTTAGTGGAAGATATGCTTGAGGACAAGCATATATCTAAATTTGGGGGTGTGATAACTTGTAGAAATACAAGTTATTTATACTTTTTTATCTAGATATTGCAGCAAAAAGAAAGGAAAGTTGCGTCAATAGTATACAAATCGGCTAAGAAATACGAAAATTAAGAAATGTCATAAATACACCCACTAACACCATTGCGATGGTAGAATATAATGTTTCAATTTCTGTTTGCAGGAAATAAGTCACCACATGCATTCAAGGCTCGAAGACAAAACAAACAACGCATCTACGTCGCATTGCGCCCATCAATCAAGAACGAAAAGATGATCAACGCAATGACGGCGCATGCGACAATCGATCTTGAGCTTAGCGAGCAACGCAATTTCAACCGCATGCGATAATAAAAAACAACACCGCATGTGGCAATTGATCGAAGATATGAAGAGCAACGCATTTGCGGAGGATTATGACAAGTGTACAGCTTTTAGTTGTACATTTCTGACGAATTGATTGCGTAATAGAAGGAATTTTCCATTCTGCCATTTCAGGAACTATCATAACTATATAGTGGGGACCACATATTCAAAGAGCTAAGGTCTCACATATAAATAGATTCTTCAAATTCACTGAAAGACATACATGTATACATAGAGACATGCATATATTGATATTGAGAGAGAGACTGGTCTGAAGCGACTACAGAGTAAATCCGGGAGAACTCCGAGCAGAGAATTCTTCCAATTCCCTTAGTTGAAGCTCTGTGCAAAGGTCAATTCTACCGGGAAAGCAAGACTGAGAGGGAAGCTTTCCTCTCCACCACATCCACATGCCGGTAAGCACAAATCTCCGATTGGGATCTGTGTCAAGACGTTGACACTCTTTCCGTATTTGTTTCTATCCTCTATTTCATCTTCTATGTTCATCTTCTGTAATTCTTCATTCACAACATGTATCAAACGCTTAATTTTAGAATTAAATGTTATCATTGTCACCATTATCATCTCTCTATCACTTTCCATATATTCATAATCCATTTTCTCCATGATGTGTTCTTAATCTCCGGGGTAAATAGCGAGAATTAAACGAGTGAGTTAAATTGTGTTAAGGAATTAATCAAGTTTAGCTAAAGTATGCTCGATGGCATCTTCACCTGTGAGAGCAGAAGTGAAGATGCTATTCCGCCTATCGAGAGAAGGTTGGAAGAATGCGTTAACTAAAGTGAAAAGTATTTCCAGAGATAGAAACAACCTTGCGTTCATCACGTTCATCCCTGTTTCACCATAGAGATATGGGAACGCGGCCGATCACCGAGAGGTGTACGCCAAGGGAAAGCGGAACCTTAATTGCATCCTTAATGCAATTGACAAACTTGCGATGTTTTTACTCTTTACTCTCTCTTTCTGCTTCATTCATAAGACTTGCCATCGCATACATCGATTCATTTATACAACTTCACAGTCACGTCTCGACCTCAATACCATGTATCGTGTATCTTGTATCGTGTATCATAGTTGCTTAGGATTTTACTTTATCAACGCATTTTTACTTTACTTTGTCAATGCATTTTTACTTTAATCGCAATTTATATTTCTGTATAAACCAACATTCTTTATTCATTTTTAAAATCGGTCGCGTGTGTCACATAAGTATCGCATTAACGAAAACAATCCCCATGTTCGACCTCAGATCATTCTGAGAAACTTGTGTTGGAATTATACTTGGTTTAAGCGCAAGGAAACTTGTGACACGCACTACTTCATCGCATACTACGAGCATATAATTATCAACACATATACTTAGAATGTAGTTTAGCATAAAAATGTCTTTATCACAAAACACTTGAGCGCATATTTAGCACATCATTCATTTCATTCACGAACCATGCGTTAGAGTTAGATAAAGATAAAAGATTAAATTTTATGACATCAATTTATGGCAACATGAACTTGAATTATCTATCATCACAGTGCATGCTAATAAAGGAAATACACAAATTTTCGTTACATCTAGTAATCCGTTGTGTGGGCAATCTCACACTAATCTCTTAAACCTTGCCCACGCATCGCTGAGTGATTCATCTTCTTTCTATTCAAAATTTGTGATTAACTTCCTCCTTTTTGAATTTTTCGTAGGAGGGAAATACTTCTTCAAGAACTTCTCGACAACCTGTTCCCACGAAGTTATCTCCCCTGGTTCGAGGGAATATGCCCATTTTCTTGCTTGATAGCATAATGAAAATGGAAATAACGTGAGTCGAACTTCTTCAGCGGAGATATTCAGGAACACAGAAGTGTTACAAATTTCAATGAAACTTCGGAGATGGGCATGCAGATCCTCGCCACGCCTTCCACCAAATGTCCGGCTGTTTAGATCATCTGTAACATAACCGACTTCATCTCAAACCTTGATCTGTCCAAAGCTAGCCTCATGATTCCTAGGGAGAAATCATACAGGTTGGGTGATGCATAGTCTTGGATGGGTCTATTGTGATCATTCACCAGGAGAATGGGGTTTGCCATGATGTTGTTTGCATTTGCGGCTCTTTCTTCTGGTTGTTCCACCATTTTGCGAGTTCTTTCTTGTTGTTGTCGACGGTTGTTTCTCTGTCTTCTTCGGAATGTTCTTTCGATATCTGAGTCGTAGTTGGGCTCAGAAGCGTGTCCTTTGCTCATGCGACGCCTACTTCTTCCATTACTGAAGGAATGGTAGTGCACAGAGGTCGAAAGCTACAAAGAAAATCAAAGAGGTTTATTGTTTGCACAATATATATTGCCGTAGTCCTCGGCAACAGCGCCAAAAACTTGATGCATGCAATTATGATGTGATTTTGCGGCAATGTGTGTTATGCGGTGATCATGCAAGTTTTCCTAACAAGACCCAAGTATAAGCCTTATTAGGTTTCTTGGTAAGTCTAGGGTTGAACACAGGGACTACTAAGTAAATATGTGACAGTCACTTTGACTCTCTAGCGGTAGCAAATTTCGGTCCCTTTTAGACACAGACCGCTATGATTCTTACCACACTGTGGACATCCCATGTTAGTTGGGGATTCCACCAATTTTTCATTGTTCAAGGTAATAGGATATTCAGTATTATTGTTTACACTATTCTCAAATCTTTCAGGGCTTTCCCCTGGGTTAATACCGTGGACATTATTCAGGTTATTATTTACTAATTTCCTTATTTTCACTTCCCTTTTTTATGTTTTCCTATGTCCACTTATTATTCCTCGTTTCTTTCTCCTAGCCTTTCCTGATTCTACTTTAGGTTTTTCCTAATATATTTCATTATATTTATTCCTTTTTAGGTTTTGACCTGGCCTAGTTTCTAATATTATCTGGCTTCCCTACTTTAGGTAAGCCTTTTCCTGATTCTGCTTTGGCTTTAACCTATCCCTTTTTCCTTTATTTTTCCTAGATTCTATTTATAGTTATGCTAGACTCAACTTTTTCCCAGGTTTTACGTAAACCTTTGCTCTGATACCAAGTTGTCACACCCCCTCCCTAGCCTTAACCCCCAAGACCTGGAAGGGAGCGTGAGGGTACACCAGTAGTATTCTAAGACAATATTTAAATTTAACATTTCCCCCCTTATCTATTAAAGACTTCAACATGTTTACAACACTCTATCTAACTTTCATACACATAGTTCAATTTCCTATATTTTCCCGCCAAACACCTTTTGTTAAGCATGCTAACTTATGTAATCTGGGTATAATCTCAATTTCCATAGCAATTTCACAAACAATATCATGGCAACAGCATAACCATCATAAGCATGCATTTGGCACTTACATATGCATTTATCCATATATTAATGCATAAAACTAAGTAAACACTCACCGTACACAAGTTTTTCCACTAAAATCACCTTGAGAATTCCTCCATATCAAGAGAAATTTCTCAATTAATACTTGTTATATTAGTAAATAATGTCAAACTAGCCAAAATACCATTATAGAATGAAAATACCAGCTTACCCTACTCAATTTTAGCCAAAATCCCAAAATTAGCCTTTTTAGAGGTTATTTGGACCGTAGTAGGCAGCTGGGCATTGGGTAGTAGGCCGGGTGGGCGTGCTGGCCGTACAGGGGTCTGGCACGTTTGGACGTGCATTGCGTTGGGCGTGCGTTGCACTGGGCGTGATGCATCGTACAGGGGAAGGCAGCGCTACGCTGGGCTAGCGCGCGGGATGCATCGAGCGAGGCGCACGCGGACGGACGGACGCAGCACTGCATGCATGCAGAGTGTGGGCTAGCTGTGCGTCTGGCTGACTCAATGCCTCACCAACACAACCTTGTTTCTTTTGATCTCTAATCAACTTGGCAGCCTAATAACTCAAATGTCACTCTCTTAATATGCTCTCAACACACAATTTAAGTGATGGTATGAATAAATTCCTCCTGCCCAATCCCTCTATTTATAGTCATTTCAAACTCACCTCATGGTGACAACTCAACTCCCATTTGTCTCACTTTGGAGCTGCCAACACTCAGCCTACCCAGCCTAGCCTTGAGTTGTTCTCATTTCAGCTTGCCAGCCAAAATCTCCTTTTTTGCATGAAATCTCCTTCACCCACCTCCTGCTTGAGGTGATAAGACTTCAATTGCATGAAATCTCCTTTGTCCACCTCCTACTAGAATTTTTTGTGATCCTCTTTTTGCCACCTAAATCACTTAAATACTTCACATATTTCTCTACTTAAATTGTTTAAGACTTATGCTCGTATACCATTGGCATCCTCCCTTGAAGTTTTCCATCAATTAGCCTTACCCTTTATCCTTAACACAAAGCAACTCACCTTTCCTTCATCAAAGTCCCACTTAGCCAACACATGAGTTGGCCATCACCAACGCATAGGGTGGCCGCTCACCCTTGACGCCTGGCTTGCTAGGTGTGCTTGCTCGGCCTACTAAGCATGGACGCATGGTGTTGACCATCGACGCATGTTGTGCTGCCTAGGCGCTTGTGTGCTTGGCTGCATAGGCACTCTCGGTCGCGTGGGCGTGTCTTGCCGCATGGGCGTGCCTTGCCACATGGGCGTGTGCTTGGCATAGCGCATCGATGCATGGCTGCTCGACAGACTTGGCAACGCTTTGACACATAGGATGGCTTGCCCGCTTGCCCGTTCGACGCATAAGCAGGGTGTTTGGCATACACCATCGACGCATAGGCTGCACGCTCGGCATACATCATCGACGCATGGCCTGTGCACTTGACACACGACCTGTGCGCTTGTCCTCGACGCATGGCGGCGTGCTTGGTGCATGGACTGTGCACTTGGCTTCAACGCATGGCCTACACGCCTAGCATGCTCACTCGATGTATGCTTCCTGCCCGTGTCTGCATGGCTCATGTATGCCTTTGCATTGGTTGTATGTAACCCTTAGCCTTTTATCAAGTTTTCTTGCTTCCATCCTCCATGCCCTTCTTACGTCCAACATGTTTTAAGCCCTTCATAGGCGTTTAGATTTTTAGTCACCCTTTTTGGATAATTTTTATGTTTTTCTCCCTTTACCCTACTATCTATTTAACCTCCCACTTTAGATTTAGTGTTAGGGTCTTACAGACATGATATTGCTTATTTTGCCATCGCATTCTCTCATTGTTTTACTTATTTGAGCTATAATAACTTGTATTTCTACCCGTTATCACACCCCCAAATTTAAAACAATGCTTGTCCTCAAGCATAAACTAAAGATTTTCCTTAAAAAGTCAACCGCTATTACCTTACCTAGACTTCTCAAGGTGCCTTATTCAAATTTCATGAACCAATGCCTTCTTAATTTCTGTCCTGATCTTTTCCTAAAATATTTCTAATCTTTAGGGATCGCAAGTTTAACCTTCAAAAAAACTTTTACTCGTTTCCTGGACATCGCATGATTCATTTCAAACTTTCTCCAAACGGGCTGTTTCCAAGTTATTTTTATCCTTGTGCGATTTAGATATTCTTTTTGTGATCTAGCATTGATCCAAGTGCCCAACCTTCGTTTTGGCTTGCCCCCATGGGTGTCATGCGGATATCCAACTACGAGCAAGGTGCTCTTTCTTAGTCTAAACTCATGCCCATTTTATTTGGCAACGAAGTTGCGATCATTTGGTTATGCATTGATCACGATTCCCACCTTCGTTTTGGCTTGCCCCCACGGGTGTCATGCGGACATCCAACTACGAGCAGGATTCGATCTCAACGTAATTTTTTTTTATGGAATTTCTAAAAGTAGCAAGGTTGAAAATAAAAATACTAGCACCCCCAAATTTACATAAGGCAGTGTCCTCATTACTGATAGACTAAATAACTCATGCAATGAACTTAGGAAATTTCGTAAAAATCATTTTGAAGGAAAACTGGTAGCCCTCTATTTTTAGAAATGTTTCATGAATTGACTGTCCTAAAATTAATTTGACTCTAGTACATGCGGTAAGAAATAAAGGCATGAATTTCATCATTGAAATCATAATTGGTACGGGGAAGAATGCAGTGACTAAATAAAGTAATCAAAATTCAATGATTGAGTTAAACTAAAAAGGATGTGATAATAAAATTTAGCAATATTAAAATGAGAGGCGAGAAGTGCAAAAAGTGAAAGAAAATGAGTCAAGGAAAGACACAACCCCTAAATTTTCTCTATTGCCCGTATCGTCTATGATCGCATCCTTGCTTGCGGTGGGTTGATTCCTCGATTGCAATGGGCTGATCGAACTGGTCACGTGTTATCGTATAGCTCCATCGCAATCGTTCACTACAATCATTGCTAAATGTCAAGAGGGTAAAAATTATGAAAGACAGAGTTGGTAATACTAAAAAGTAGTGGTTATGCAAAAAAGTACGATAAATTCATGAAAGAAAAATATCAAAAGGATACTAAAAAAAGATTCGTCCCGGATGAGTTTATGTCGAGTATCAACCTAGGGACTACTCGTTTCTTCTTCATTCAGAATTCCTCAGGTTCGTGAAGAAGCTTCAAGGTAAGGAGCTACTGTTCTTCGAGGATGAAGACGGCCAAGCGTTGGTCGGGTTGTGTAAACAATGGGATAAATGATCGTAGAGTATCGGATACTCGGGAGCAGGTTAACGCGCACGCACTAGATGATCGTGTAGCTCAGCAAGCTTCATCGCTTAGTTCCTGACTACACAGTCGTGGAGTAAATATTTTACTTATTTCTTGTTAAGTGATTGTCTAGACGATCGTGCTATACAACAATGTCGTTGTCTAAATGATCATATAAGACTCGCGTGTTTTGTCTTGTGTGCTAAACGATCGGGTACCTCAGGCTTCATCGCATAGTTATTGGTACTCGATCGTAGCTAAATGATCATATACTCGGCCGCGTTTACTGAACGATGGGAGCTTCACCCAGGCGGTTCAAGACCCGATTCACCTATGAACTGGTTTGCTTGATGGAAAATGTAATAGATAGAATTTTAATTTTTGTTTTATGAGGCGGTTCATCCCGGTCCATTATTTTTTTTTTTAATGTACATAGGATGTATGTTTATTTATATGTCATATGGTATGCCATATAGAAGAAATCCCACCTTAGGTTATGCATTTGTCATGCATCATCTCTTTATTATAAGTGTTATGATTTAGAGAAGCATGATTTAAATTACGTAAGAGCATGCTCATGCATCATCTAATATAAGAGTTATATTTATGCATACATAAAGCATAGACATGTATCATCTTTATATTATAAGTGTTATAGTATAAGGGTGTATGTAAGCATGTTTGCTTGGTTCGTTACTTGTATATAAAATTTATGTATAGTAATGAACAGACATCACATGAAGCATGACACATAGGTTAAATTTATAAGTGTTATAAATACCTAGTTGTGTGGAAATGCGTATGGTTTTAGTTGTTTCTTTTATAAAGGTTATATGGAAACTAGAACTAAAATCTATAAGAAAGATATGATGCGGACTTAGGTTCGAATCATGGTTTTAAAAGTGTTTTAAAACTTTGTGAAGATAGACCTAAGATCACGATTATAATAAGATTAGCAACCTAGGCTTTATTCTTTTAATCAGGTTAATAGGATTAAATTGACTAATCAAAGGTTAAAGTGTAGCAAATCTATCTATAGGAGACCTTTTGTCTAAGGCGGGTTCTGTCTAGATTGGGGTATTTAAGGTGATGGAAATGGAACGCCCCTACCTGGGAACCTACCTGGAAGGGTAAATTAGATAGATTTGATGCATGCATGTAAATTTGAGGATAGTCCATTAAAGAGTTTAATGTGACTACTTGAACTTGTTTAATTTCAAAGACGAGTTGTTTTTGGGCAAATTAAACTGACTTAGATTAAAATCGGTAGTCGGATGGTCTAAGTTAATGAACCCCTAGGTAGAACATTCAGTAGGAGGTACTTGAGGTATTTGATACTTCATTTAAACCTCTCGCGTTTCTCCCTTTATTCTCCACACATGAGATCTATCCTCGGCCTCGTGGCACCCTTGGAGTGTCCAACTAAAGGATGGTGTTTGGGTAGGTCAATATCAAGGTGGATGGAGAGAATGTTCATAGTAAGTGGGAGCGTGACGTGCGACAACATATCCCACGATCTCTCACGTTAGGTTGGATAAAGTTTATGTGCATCTCCTCGAGGCACCCTGGGAGTTTCCTCCTATAGGATGGCAGTTTTGTACGTTTCTTTATCTGATCTCTTGTATAGGATAAGGTCACTTACTCTCTTGTCCTAATCTGCTTTTTCTCTACGGTGGGCACATTAGGGAGGGACTCTAGGGCCAAAAACAAGGGGTTATACTTACACAAAATAGTTAAGGGTTAACAGTTCTGAACCGAACGAATGGTGACTGTTAGGTGCAGTTCCAAGAGTTGGTTCTACCTAATGGTTGAGAGTATCTTATCCCAGTGAAGGGGCATCTGATCACCCCACCGATGACATTTGCCCTGCCTCGCTGGGGCATCATTGCGAAATAGAAATCTTTTCACTTAGGGTACTTAGAAACTATTTTGCCAAAAACTAAAATTGGTGTTAAAATGTGGTTAAAGCATAGACTTATTAAAGTTTGTTCTGTTTTCAACAATGTTTTAAAAGGCTATATCCACATTAGCTCTACTTAGCACCGAAAAACTAACTGGCGAGAATTACGCTAGTTGGAAACACACGATCACCACAATACTTATCATCAATGATCTCAGATTCGTCCTTACGGAGGAGTGTCCTCCTATTCCACCTCCTACTGCCGCCCAAAATGTTCGGGAGACTTATGAGCGCTGGACATGGGTGAACGAGAAGGCCCGAGCCTATATCTTAGCCAGTATTAACGACGTCTTGGCCAAGAAGCATGAGCCCATGGTCTAGCGCGTGAGATCATGGAGTCCCTGTGGGGGATGTTCGGACAACCGTCTGGACAGCTCAAGCACAAGGCTCTCAAATGCATCTTCAACTCCAAAATGGAGGAAGGCACCTTTGTTCGTGAACACGTGCTTAATATGATGGTCCACTTCAATGTGGCAGAGATGAATGGGTTTAGGATCGATGAGGACAGCCAGGTTAGCATTATCCTGCATTCGTTGCCGAATAGCTTCCTGCACTTTGTCAGCAATACAATTCTGAACAAAGTGAACTATACCCTTACAACTCTCTTAAACGTGTTGCAGACATTCCAATTCTTACTAAAAAGTAAGGAGAAGAAGGTTGGTAAGGAAAATTTTGCCTCGTCATAAAAGAAGTTCCATCGAGGTTCGAACTCTGGGACTAAGTCTGCACCTTCTACTTCTAACACTGGAAAGTAGAAGAAGAAAAAAGGTGGTAAGGGGAAAGGGAAGGCGTCTGCTAAGCAACCGCTTGTCGCCCAGCGGGGAAGGCGACCAGTGCCTGGAGAAAAAGAAAAGTATTTCCATTATAACCAGGATGGGCACTGGAAGAGGAATTGTCCTCGCTGGATCAAGGAGAAGAAAAATGCTAAGGCTAAGGCTAATGCTTATTTTTATTGAAGTGGAAATGTGGATGATATGCGTTGATGAAATTGCGTTGTGCACTCAAGTTTCCTCAGTAGAATCCAAGTGTAAATTCCACTGAGTTTCTTGGTAAGTCTATGGTCAAACTCAGGGACTTGTGAAAACAGGATGCGTTGGTAATTTTTATGAAGACTTTGCGGTAACCAGATAAATAAATAAAGTGTTGGGATTGTTGTTTGCGTTGATGAAAAATAAACAAATACGGCAGAGTTCAAAAAGAGTTGATAAATGGGAAATACGATGAGTATGCGGTGAACGGGTTGAGAAAAGTTTCGGCTAACACTTCCTAGGATGCGTTCATACTATGCGTTCATACAACATGCATACAACAGTAAACCACCTCTCGGTGCGAATGCCACGGCTTCTAAGACTACAACGCATGCGATATATGTGCTAAGTCTATAGGACCTACACATAAGTCTCTATTCTTATTTATGCGATGACGAAATGACACACACACAAATAAGGCGACCACATAATATCATTCCCATCTCTAGGATGCATGCGATGTAGGTTGACAAAAAGAGCTTATCTCTAAATCCCTATCTCTTGTTTATGCAGTTCTAATCTTGCTCTCTCGAGTCCAGATTCTAACCTAGCTCTCTCGAGTCATTAGGTTCTTTCTTTAGACTCTCTCTCGAGTAGCTCTAAAGGGTATTTGGCACAACATAAAACAAAACAATTGCAAGAAATGAACTTCCTAGGTCATGTTAGCTTAGTTTTCCTCAACCCATTCGACTAGTTTAGCTACTCATGCGTGCTAAGAGAGTGAACAGATGTATAAATAGGTATAAATATGAAGATGAAGTACAAAATAACAATGCAAGTATAGAATAAAGGGCCTGGAAGCAATCTCTTGCTACCCAGTCTTTTACACTGATTTCTACTCGTGCTCAAAAGATAATCTCGCGCTCGCGAGAGTCGGCCCACTCTCTACTTCTTCGCCTCAAGGTTCTCTCTCGAGTTGCCTTGAGCGATCTCCGATGTCACCACTCTTCTCTTGCTCTGCCTTAAAACGAAAGGAAAACTATGCACAAAGACGAGCGAACTGAAGTACGAAATCTTTAACTACTGAACTCGTGAACCCCTTTTCTGAAGAATGCCCTTGGTATTTATAGAGTATCCAGGGTGAAAGGCGGTTTCTCTCTCATGATTGTACAGATGGGACGGCTTTAATTCCCAATTGATGCACCGAATAATTGTCACAGAAAAGCTGAATGTACTTGTGATCGTTATCGGCTGTCAACTTAATTCGGATTCGAGTGTCATCAGCTTTCTGTCCCATCGCGATTAATTAGCCTTTCACCCAGATGCGCCCACCATATTGCGCTGACCAAGTTGCGACGATCCTTCTCAGGCAATATTTGCGAACACGATCATCGCAAAGCCTTGCGATGATGTTGCGCTCGACCAATGATTTCCTATGATCGCAATTCTTGCATTGCATCAACACATATTCTGCATAAAAATACTAAATCAACTGTTCCTATATGATGAACGCATGTGACTGCAATATTATGAAATTGATGCTTGATGGACGCAATTTAACATGTTTTATCAATGCAATCCAACATTGTTTAAGAACTTAGTACTATGATAATGTGCATTTCTGCCCATTATCAAAGGCCAAGGTGAAACAAGGTAAATATGATTTACTGGTGTTAGAAACTTGTTTAGTGGAGAATGATGATTCTGCCTGGATTATTGATTCGGACACCACTAATCATGTTTATTCTTCTTTTCTAGGGATTAAATCCTGACGGCAGCTAGAGGCTGGTGAGATAACAATGCGAGTAGGCACCGGACACGTCGTCTCAGCTGTGGCAGTGGGAGGGATCCAATTGACTTTATAGAAGAAATTTCTTGTTTCACATGTTGTATTTGTAGTTTCTTAGTTGAAAAGGAACTTAATTTCTGTAAAGTGCTTGTTATAGTGTAAATATACTCTTGAATTTAATGTGAATAAAGTGTTTATTCATAAAAACGAAGTTAAGATCTGTCCAGCAAAAATGAAAAATAACTTGTATGTGCTAAGGCCGTTAGCAATGAGTTTCCTCCATAACATAGAGATGTTTAAAACTGTCGTAACTCAAAATAAACGTCAACGGGTTTCTCCAAAAGAAAATTCCCAACTTTGGCACCTTTGATTAGGGCACATCAATCTCAATAGGATTTAGAGGTTGATGAAGAATGAGCTTCTAAATGAGTTAGAGGAAAATTCTTTACCTGTGTGCGAATCTTGCCTTGAAGGTAAGATGACTAAAAGACCTTTTCCTGGAAAAGGTTATCGAGCCAAAGAACCTCTAGAGTTAGTACATTCTGACTTTGTGGTCTGATGAATGTGCGAGCTAGAGGAGGCTATGAGTATTTCATCACTTTACTGATGATTACTCTAGGTATGGGTATGTTTATTTGATTCAACAGAAGTCTTGAATCCTTTCAAAAGTTCAGAGAGTTCAAGTCTGAAGTTGAAAATGCATTGGATAGATGGATTAAGATACTTCAATCAGATCGAGGTGGAGAGTTTTTGGATTTGGGGTTCCAGGACTATTTGATAGAAAATGGAATCGTTTTCCACCTCTCAGCATCGAGTACACTTCAGCAAAATAGTGTAGTAGAGAGGAGAAATAGAACCTTGTTGGACATAGCTCGATCGTTGATGAGTTACACTTCCTTACCGGACTCGTTTTGGGGTTTTTTAGTGGAGAATGCAATGTATATACTCTAGAGTTGTGGAACAGGCGTAAAGGGAGTTTACGTCACTTTCATATATGGGGTTGCCTAGAACATGTGCTTGAGGCTAATCCAAAGAAATTAGATCCACGGTCGAGGTCGTGCCTCTTTGTAAGTTACCCCAAAGAGACACGAGAGGGTTACTTTTATGATCTGTCGGAAAACAGAGTGTTTGTATCTATGAATGCTACATTCCTTGAGGAGGATCATATTTGGGAGCACAGTCCACGAAGTAAGATGGTGTTACGTGAGCTTTCCAACGAAACTACTGAAACTTAAACAAGAGTTGTTGTAGGGACTTCATCATTAAGAGTTTTTTATGATAGTTCATCTGGTAGGTCGGTCCCAACTCAAGAGTTGAGGGAACCTCAACGCAGTGGGAGGGTTGCGAACCCACCTGTTCGCTATATGGGTTTCACAGAAATCCTAGCTATGGTAGTCGATGGCGATGTTGAGGATCCGTTGTCTTATTAGAAGGCAATGGATGATGTTAATCGGGATGAATAGGTCAAAGCCATGGATATCGAGATAGAGTCGATGTACTTCAACTCAGTATGGGATCTTGTAGATCAGCCTGATGCGGTAAGACTTATAGGTTGTAAATGGATCTACAAGAGGAAACAGGGTGTGCCTATGGGAAGGTGCAAACCTTCAAGGCTCGACTTGTGGTAAAGGGTTACACCCAGGTGGAGGGAGTCGACTATGAGGAGACTTTCTCGCCTGTTGCCATGTTGAAGTTGGTGGAACTCGAAACATACGGAGCGGAATTAGGATCTAATTACATTCTAACTGTTTTTAAATTAATGAAAAATAACATGTAATTTGAAGGAAAAACAGTAATTAAAATTACCTTTGTAGCTCCCAAAAACCACTCTTCCTTGTTGAATCTCGATCCGAACACAAACGAACCACAACTAGAGTTGACCTACTATCCTCTGGACTCAGAACCGGGTTGTGGGACCTGGTGGATGAAGAAAATCCAGAGAGAGAAAGAGAAAGAGATGGAAAAAATAAGATTGAATTTTGGTTTTTTGCGTTTTCCCTTTGTTTTTTAGCCCAATTTTGAAAAACTAAATTTGACAAAATTGCAAGAGTTTTAAATCCAAATTCAAAAGCCAAATTTATAGAAAAAAACATGCAACAATTGCATGAACCAAATCCATAAAAACCCAACACCTATAATCCACTATTTTAGTGGGTTTAATGTCTCCACTATAAGCCAACACCTAGTCCACTATTTTGTTAATGAAATTATCGAACAAAAGTTTGTATTTTCCCACTAACTTTAGTCAAAAGGCAAAATAGTCATTTGGTCAAAGTCAAACTTTGACAAAAAGTCAAAATTTTGACTTTTTATGATTTTTTCCTTATTGACTAATTTTGACCTCCCAAGCATGAATCCGCATTCATTTTCTCGAAATTCAAATCACATTTCAATATAAGGTGGGCCAAAGTTTGACTTTTCAGCCAAAAGTCAACTCTTTGACTTTTTACATCTTTGACCATTTCCATTATTTTCGAGCTTCCGAATATGAACGTATTCATATTCTTGATATTTAAATCACATTTAAATATTAAAGATGTATCTCTAAATTAAAAACCCGATCACTATATCACATATACTTGTCGGTTTCTCTCTCTTCACCTAATTCGAACAATTCGAATTATTCTATCATACTGTTCTAAGTTTATTCCATATGAGCTAGTTGGGGAACCTAATGGACCTATAGATCATGG
>NC_052349.1:82213610-82217351 GCF_009727055.1 Benincasa hispida | reverse complement strand
GGTTGGGCACCTTTATTCTGGGGACACTATGGATGCGGCCCCTTTGTAGTTAGTACAAAGATGGTGAATCTTGAATCCTTATTCATATACCATAGACTATTTTGGCTATATATTTGAACTTGATCCACCTTTATGTCACTACATAAAGTTCAAACTACATTAAATAGCCTCAGGACCTTAGTTTATTGGAATCAAGATTACAATTTCAATAACAACTTTATCGAAAAACAAAACAGAATATGTTTATTAATTTACAAACTACGAGTTTTAGGACATAAAATCCAACAAACTCCCACTTGGACTAAAACTCCTAGTGGAGTATCACAATGTTGAATTTAAGTGAGAAACATATGAGTACAATAAACATATGAAGACAATAAACTAGGGCATATACCCAAAAGTTCTCCCACTTGTCCTAGTTTACAAACTTCGAAGATCTAGACTTTGTAGGTGACCTTCAAACACTTTAGTCGTGAGGGCCTTTGTAAAAGGATCAACAATGTTTTGCTCAGAAAATATCTGGGTTTCTACAACGTCTCCACGATGTACAATCTCCCGGATCAAATAGTATTTGCGCTCAATATGCTTGATGCGCTTATGGCTTCTTGGTTCTCTTGAATTTGCAACTGTACCACTATTATCACAATATAGGGTGATAGGCAGATGCATATTTGGAATGACTTCCAAATCTGTCAAGAATTTCCTCAACCATACTACTTCCTTTGCTGCTTCATAAGCAGCTACATATTCAGCTTCCATTGTGGAGTCTGCAATACATTTTTGCTTTACACCTCTCCACACTACTGCTCTTCCATTCAGAATGAACACTGATCCCGATGTAGATTTTCTTGCATCTTTATCAGTTTGAAAATCAGAGTCAGTGTATCTAGTAAGGATCAAATTTTTAGTACCATACACGAGCATGTAGTTCCTCGTTCTCCTAAGATACTTGAGGATATTTTTAACGGCAGTCCAATGATCATATCCAGGATTGGACTGATACCTACTGACTATCCCTACTACGTAGCATATGTCAGGTCTAGTACATAACATTGCATACATCAGGCTCCCTACTGCGGAAGCATAAGGAATGTCTCTCATATCCTCAACCTCTTGAGGTGTCTTAGGACATTGATCCTTTGACAAATGAATTCCATATCTATAAGGTAACGGACCTCTTTTGGAATTTTACATCTTATACCTAGACAACATTTTGTCTATATAAGTTGCTTGAGACATGGCTAGTGTTCTGTTCTTGTGGTTCTGAATCATCTGAATCCCGAGAACATACTGCGCATTTCCTAAATCTTTCATTTGGAACTATGTTGCTAGCCTTGTCAGTTAGGTAACCTACTTCATTCCCAATGAGTAGAATATCGTCAACATATAAAACTAAGAACGTTATAGTAGAATTGACGATCTTCTTGTAAACACAAGGCTCGTCAACATTCTGTTCAAAGCCATAAGATTTAATCGCAGTATCAAATCTTATATTCTAAGATCTAGAAGCTTATTTCAACACATAAATGGATTTTTGAAGCTTACAAACCTTTTTTCTTGACCTTGTGCAATAAACCCCTTTGGTTGAGCCATATAGATACTCTCCTCAAGATCACCATTTAAAAAGGTTATCTTGACATCCATCTGCCAAATTTCATAGTCATAAAAGGTGGCAATGGATAAGAGTATTCTAATCGAATTAAGCATGGCAACGGGAGAGATAGTTTCTTCATAGTCCACTCCTTCTCTCTGGGTATAATCCTTTGCCACAAGTCGGGCCTTAAAAGTCTGTACTTTACTGGCTTGGTCTCGTTTTCTCTTGTAGATTCACTTACAACCAATTGGTTTTACACCATTTGGTTGATCTACAAGTTTTTAGATAGAATTGAAGTACATAGACTCCATTTCGAGTTCCATGGCTTTGACCCACTGATCATGGTCCACATCTTTCATCGCCTATTTATAAGTCGATGGATCCTTTATGCCGTCATCAGGTATGATGACTTGTGTTTCTATTAAACCCAAGTAACAATCAGGCTGATGAACAACCCTCCCACTACGTCGAGGCATTCTCAACTCTTGAGAAGGATGTGACTGACCAGATGTACTAATTTTATCTACTACTTTAGTAGATGAACTAGTTCTATCTGTTGCGTCTTTGGAAATTTCATATACTAGTCTACTGCGAGGTTGATGACTTCTTATGTGGTCTTTCTCTAAGAATGTGGCATTTGTCGATACAAATACCTTATTCTCTTGAGGATCGTAAAATAGACCACCTTTTGTTTCTTTTGGATAACCTACAAATAGGCATAGTTTTAAACGACGTTCCAATTTTTTAAGATTTTGCACCAACATGTGTGCCTGGCATCCCCAAATCCTAAAGTGACGTAAACTACCTTTACGCCCTTTTCATAGCTCATAAAGTGTTTCTAAAACACTTTTAAAGGGAACGTTATTCAAAATATAAACAACAGTCTCTAATGCATGTCCCCAAAAGGAATCAGGTAACTCAGCAAAGCTCATCATTGAGCGAACCATGTCCAACAAGGTTCTATTTCTTCTTTCAAATACACCGTTCTGCTGAGGCATATTAGGTGCAAAGAGTTGTGACTTGATTCCGTGTTCTATCATATAGTCCTGGAATCTTAAGTCCATGTACTCCCCACCTCGATCTGATCGTATTGTCTTAATTGTTTTACCTAGCTGGTTCTCAACCTCAGCCTTATATTCTTTGAACTTTTCAAAAGAATCAGACTTGTGATGTATTAGGTAAATATGACCATACCTTGAATAATCATCAATAAAACTGATGAAATATTCATACCCACCTCGATCTTTGACATTCATCGGTCCATAGAGGTTCGAATGTACGAGCTCTAAGGGTATTGTGGCTCTGAGACCTTTTCTAGTAAAAGATCTCTTAGTCATTTTTCCCTTAAGACAAGACTCACATGGAGGTAAAGAATTATCTTCTAACTGAGTTAGGAGTCCATTCTTAACCAATCGCTCAATTCTTTTGAAATTTATATGGCCAAGTCTTAGGTGCCATAGATAGGCATTAGAAGAAACTTTTTGTCTTTTATTCTGAGTTTCGGCTGTTATAAACATCTCAGTATTTAAGACAAATTTTGCTTTAGTTGGTCTTAACTTATATAAGTTGTTTTCAAGTATAGCATAACAAATTTGAATACCTTTTTCTGAAAATGAACGCTTCATTAACTTCAAAATATATTTTATACATTTGTTCCAATATACATGTGATAGATATTAAATTCCGTCTCATTTTAGGAGCATACAAAACATCTTTAAGTATGATATATCTATCGTTGAAAAACAACATCAATTCTCCCACTGCTTCGGCCGAGACAACCTCTCCTATTCCAACCTTGAGGGTGATCTCACCTTCTTCAAGCTTTTTCCAGGAACTAGCTTCCTGAAAAGAGAAGCAAATATGATTAGTGGCTCCTGAATCCAATATCCAGGTTGAGGTATCATCCTCCACTAAACATGTCTCAGCAACTAGTAAATCATATTTACCTCATGCTTCTTTTGAGGCAGGGGCCTGAGGACATTCCTTAGTTAAGACAAATCTCAAGTCATCTATTACCAGTGTTGAATTCAGATTGTTTTTCCATGTTGAATAATTATCGCCGTTTAGTTTCTCGGAAGCTAAGAGATCTAAAGAGCTAGTCATGATGAAAAGAAAAAACATATCCTTTTTAGTAAAAAAACATTAAT
>NC_052349.1:82212056-82213156 GCF_009727055.1 Benincasa hispida | reverse complement strand
CTCCTAGGGCGGCCCAAAGTCAAGCATGAATCTCACGGTGTGAACTCTCAGGGACGCTAGAGCTAAAAGTACATTACTTCTCTCTAGTTTAAGTGTTCTAGACGGTTAGGGTATAAAATACTTAGCGATACATTTCGGCTAACTAAATATATCCTAAATCTAGGTGATTCATCTGAGTATAATTTTATACTGGATTTTTAACCTACGATGTCTAGGTGATAAACAAATTTTATTACCTCATACCACTCACACATGCTCATAAAACCGGTTTAACCTAACTCAGACGCCGACTCGATCTCTAGGTAGTAGGTGTTCCGTGAACCGTCAACTTAAAAACCTTCAACCTTAGTCATCTTATCTGAATTTTTGCCAAAATCTTGCCGGGTGAGTTTTCTTGTAACTTCGGTTTTACAAAATATCGACCTATTTTCTATGAAAATTTGGATTGCTCGATGGTTAACCCTAAATGAGCATGCATCTTATCTTTGTTATAGATTTTAGAAGTCTAGGTTATTTTATAACAATTATAGAATAAATTATAATAATTATAACCCTAGAGCATTCATCTATAACATGTCTCCTTCAATCAAACATACTTTAATATAACAGTTATATTAAATCTAAGAAAGCATAGTATATATTTTATAACACTTATAAGATATAAAAAAAAAATGTCACATACTTTTCCTATGGTGGGGTTTTAAGACTATATGGTATACTATATGCATACATAATCAAACAACATCATACATTACATGCATAATAGGTAAACAACACTAAAGTGGACCGATTTTGGCATTAAAAACAAACAAATAACTAATTTATTACAAAATTCAGCAACTAGCTTCCCGAAATCGGCTTCAAACACTTTGAACCATCTTGAACAGGCAAAAAACTCTCGAACCGGCCCAAAAATCCAAAAACCAAGTTGAACCAGTCAAACCGGCTCAACCAGGTAAAACGGACTGGTCCAGACCATCTGGACTGGCTGGTTAACACTCGCTAGTGCAGTCAACGAAACGCGGGTGGGTCGGGTCGAACGGAAAGCTGGTCGCGGGTCGCGTGTGAACGGCGCATGCGAGGCAGCTTCAGGCGGATCA
>NC_052349.1:82182134-82208571 GCF_009727055.1 Benincasa hispida | reverse complement strand
GGGAACCTAATGGACCTATAGATCATGGGCTCTAACGATCCGAGATTAACTGACTAAACTCTTTAGACGGAGCTAATCAACATTTGTTAACTAATGGGTCATTCCACTATAGTCTCGTACTTGCACTCCCCTCACTATAGATATATTTGTGTCCTTTTGATATAACCATGATTAGTAAGCTAATCCTTCACAGGTTGTTCGTAATCTCTGCTGGGTCATAAAAACCGTTTTATCTTCGAAACTACATCTTATTCCTTAAGTTCCACTGATCCTCTAACGAACAATTAGTTTAAGGTCCAACCTATAAATTGAATCCCTCTCGGGCCAAGGAGAGGGTGGGGCCCCTTGTTCAAGATCTGGATTCAGTATTAAAGGGAACAACTTATCTACTATCCCTATAATGGGTAGGAGTGAATTCCGTCTTGCACCCTATGTTTCCAGTTATCCACCCGATCTTACTCCTGAAATGGTAGGCTTATTGGGCCAGCGATGATGAGCTGCCCTCATCTATGCAGATCTAAGGATAATTTCGAGTGCACAAGAATTCATAGTTAGCTCAGGATTAAGATTAAGTTACCTAGGTCGTCAATTAACGAAATAGTCAGTTTTATACATAAAACGGCATTTAGAACATAAAAAGTGACTATTTCATGGTTCAGTCTTATGAAAACTCATTGCATAGGATGCCCCCACTCACATATCTCTATATGAACGATTCAGGATCACATCGTTTGTACTAACTACAAAGTGGGCCGCATCTATAGTGTCCCCAGAATAAGGTGCCCAACCTTATTCATATACTATAGACCATTTTTGCTATATATTTGAACTTGATTCACATTTATGTTACTACATAAAGTTCAAACTACATTAAATAGCCTCAGGACCTTAGTTTATTTGATTAAAGATTACAATTTCAATAACAACTTTATCGAAAAACAAAACAAAATATGTTTATTAATTTACAAACTACGAGTTTTAGGACGTAAAATCCAACAGAAGTCGATCCACATCCTCCTGTCCATTGCCGCCTATTATGATTATGAGATTTGGCAAATGGACGTCAAGACTGCCTTTCTGAATGGCAATCTTGAGGAGACCATTTATATGGTGCAACTCGAGGGATTCATAGCCCAAGGTCAAGAGCAAAAAGTTTGCAAACTAAATCAGTTCATTTATGGGCTGAAACAGGTGTCTCGATCTTGGAACATTCGTTTTGATACTGCAACAAATCGTACGACTTTGACCAAAATGTTGATGAGCCTTGTCTCTACAAGAAAATCATCACCAGTTCAGTAGTTTTCCTAGTGTTATATGTAGACGATATCCTACTCATTGGGAATGATGTAGGACTACTCACTACAGTTAAGAACTGGCTACCAACCCAATTCCAAATGAAAGATTTGGGAGAGGCTCAGTTTGTTCTGGGTATACAGATCTTTCGGGATCGTAAGAACAAAGTGTTAGCACTGTCTCAGGCATCATACATTGACAAGATGTTGCTCAAGTACTCGATGCATAACTTCAAAAGAGGCCTACTTCCATTCAGGCATTGAGTTACTTTATCTAAGGAAATGTGTCCTAAGATGCCTCAAGAGGTTGAGGAGATGAGACGGGTCCCACATTCATCTGTTGTTGACAGTTTGATGTATGTGATGCCCTATACTAGACCAGACATCTGTTATGTTATGGGAATAGTCAGTATGTATCAGTCTAAACCAGGCCAGGGTCACTGAACCACAATTAAGAACATCCTCAAGTATCTTCGGAGAACGAGGGACTACATGCTCGTGTATGGAACTAGGGATTTGATCCTTACTGGATACACAGATTCTAACTTTCAGACTAAAAAGAACTCTTAGAAGTCCTCTTCAAGGTCAGTTTTTATTCTTAACGGAGAAACAGTAGTGTGGTGAAGCACTAAGCAGGGGTGCATCATCGACTCCACGATGAAGGTAGAGTACGTAGCAGTTTATGAAGTTGTTAAGGACGTCGTTTAGCTCAGGAAGTTCCTGATAGATCTGGAAGTTTTTCAGACATGTCCAGGCTCATCATCCTCTATTGTGATAATAGTGGTGCTGTGGCAAACTCCAAGGAGCTCAAGAGTCACAGGTGCGACAAACATATAGAGCGGAAGTATCGTCTCATCCACGAGATAGTGAATCGAGAGGACATGATAGTCACAAATATCACTTTGGAGCACAACGTTACTGACCCATTTACGAAGGCTGTCACGGCTATAGTTTTTTATGGTCACCTTCAGAGCATTGGTCTATGGGACTGGCTATGGTTGAACTAGGGCAAGTGGGAGATATTTTTGTATTGGGCCTTAATGCCCTATTGTTTTGTACCAGTTGTTTGTACACCTCACTCGCTTTAGGACCACAGTGGTGGAGATTGTTGGGATTATGCCTAAAACTCTCATTGGTCTTGTAGTTTAAACACAGTTTTGAAAAACGCTTGTGATGTAATAATAATATATATTTCTTCACTTTTATCTATGAACATTGGATGTTTTTAATTACTATTACCACAAAACCAATTCAACTAAGATCCCTGGTTATCATTTGTACTTAAGCATGTATGTGGAGACATACAGGTGGATCATGCCCTTAAGAGATAATCAAAATGGTCTGTAGATATTGATATAGGAGGGATACCTTATCCTGGTAACGCTATGGATGCGCTCACTTTTGCTTAGTAATAAGTTACAAGTGTTGTGTGACTTACTACATATGGTCTAAACTTGATCATTCATGTGAAGAAAACTATTGAGTGGGGCGTCCTATACAAAGAAGTTTTATATAAGAGCGAACCACGAAGTGTAATAGTCTCATTATATAACGTCATTCATGACAGAGACTTCACTTCAGCTAGGATGACTCATAGGTAATATGACCTCAATCCTGAGTGAGTTAGGAACTCCTGCCTTTGAGTGCAGTCCTTTGATTTGCATGGGTGTGAGTGGCCAGATTATTGACTCAAACCTACCACTTTGGAAATTCGTCTGATTTGGGAGTTGGGAACTCAGCTACACAAGATGGAATTCACTTCTCCCCCGAAGTAGGGGTAAATAGATAGATTGCTCCCTTAAGGGTTGATTCTGGGGCTTGAACGATGTGGCACCACACACATTCTAATCGCCTGAGAGATGTCCAGACTATGATGTATTGTTCATTAGAGGGATCAGTGGTACTTAAGGAGTTAGATGTAACTACAAGGGCAAAACAATAAATTGGCCCAACTATACATACGAGAATCTGTGAAGGGTTATCGTATATGTTGATTGGTTATATCCGATGGACACAGAAATATATCTGTGGTGAAAAGAGTGCAGCTATCGATCTTTAGTGGAATGTCTGGCAGTTAACTGATGGTGGATCTCGTGGCTAAAGAGTTTAGTCAGCTATTCATGTACAGTTAGAGCTTCGAGCCATAGGTCCATAAAGTCATCTTGGTAGCTCAATGAATTTAAGTTGAGAATCAATTTTTGGGTCAGTTTGAAGTGTTCAAATGGACAAGAGGGAGTTCGATTATATACGATATAATTGAACTGGTTAATTATATATGATATGGTTGACTTTATATATGAGATACATTAATTGGAGGAAAATGATATAAATATGATTTATATCTAGTGGAGGAGAAAAAGACTATGGTTCATATGTTGCATTTGATGTGATATTAAACCATAGGTTAATAAATATAATACGATTATATTTATTATTTAATTTTGATAGTTATAGCATAATTGTGCCAATTTTTTCTCCATAACCGAATGATAGTGGGAGGTTGCATTCAATTTTCATAACTGAAGGATAAAATGAAATTTGTTTTCATTTTTCAAAAAGATTAGACATTCGCTCACGAGTGGTGTACACAACCTATTGCATAGCAAACTGAGATCCTACACGATAGCTCAAAGTTTCTAAACGATCGTATACACGCACGCAGTTTACTAAACGATCGCATAGGATTTGTTAAACGATCGTCTAGCTTTTTCCTAAATGATATCGCGCCCGAGCGTTTACTAAACGATCACCTATACGATCGCGACCCTTTTACTAAACAATCGTGTACCTCTACCTAAACGATCAAGCATCGTCTATACGATAGACACCTGACTTCTCCCCTTTGCTTGGGTAGACGACCGAGTTTTTGGTGGACGATTGCTTGGACATTATCAGCGAGAGTGAGAGGAGCAGTCCCTGGCGAGAACGAGATTTCAGTGAAGAAGGGTTATTCAACTGATATGTATTCGTTCTCTTATTGATTAAAGTTTCAAAGCATGCCTGTAATTTGTTGTATATTGCATAACTAGTCTGTTGGATTGTGAATGCAAATTCTGTCACAATGAGTTTGGAACAATCTTGCTTCCGCTCAGAGGTACTCTTTGATAAGAGTTCCTTCAGGACACCACCATCAAAGTTACTTGTTATTCTCTAAGATTCCAAAGAACTTGGAAGGGTGGTCACCAAGAACTTTTGAGGAGGAAAATGGTAGAGAATTTTTAGAGAGAAGTTAGAGAGAAGGTAGAGCCTTTGAGGCTAGGTTTTGTGTAATCAAAAACCCCTTGCCTTAAATGGGCTATAAGAATATATTTATATGGAGAAGAGTTAACCCTTTCTCCAAGTATTTCTCTTTATACCCTTAGTACTAATTAATTAAATAACTCTTATTTAATTAATTGACACATTAATTAAATGACCATTTATTAAATCCTATTTAATATACATTTAATTAATTATCATAAATATCATATATTTATACTAAACTCCAATCTCCATTATTTATTAGTCAATTAATTAACCATTAATAATCAATTAAATCAGATTTAATATGGAGTTAATTAACATATAAATATCACATATTTATATGTATAAATCTCTTTATGAATCAAATATATAAATCTAATATTTGAATCTTATTCAAATATCTCTCTCTTACATTATTTGGATTATAGATCATATCTATAATTAACCATAATATATTAATCTCATTAAAATAAAATTCCTTCATTTGATTTAAACAATTTAAAGCATTCCTCATTACTATCCTTTAGTGAGCTAACAAGGGGACCTTATGAACCTGCAGATTAGAAGCTCCAATGATATGAGATTAATTGATTAAACTCCTTTAATCCTATTAATCAATATTCATTAACTACCGATCGCTCCACTAAAGACCGATAGTTGCACTTTTCGCATTGTAGATATATTTATGTGTCCATGGATATAACCAATCAATAGAGCAATGATCCTTCACAAATGTTCATAACTATAGCGGGGTCAAAATACCATTTTAACCCTACAGTTACATTTAACTTCTTAAGTACCACTGATTTCTCTAATGAACAAACAGTTTATAGTGCAACTATAAACTAACACTTCTTGAACCAATGAGAGGTCGATGCCTCATTGTTCAAGACCCAGAACCAACTATTCAGGGATCAATTTATCTACTATCCCAGCTCCCTAATCAGATAAATCTGCAAAATGGTAGCCTTATTGAGACTATCATGACCACTATCATCCATACAGATCAAAGGACTGTCGTCATAAACAAGAGTTCACAATTCATTTAGGATTAAAGTCAAGACTCTTATGGTCATCCTAGTGAAATATTAGTTTCTTTAAGTAACGATTATTTCATGGTCCAATTTGTGTATAATCTTCTTTAGACAGAATACCCTCACTCACATGTCTTTACATAAACAATATGGTTCATATTGTTTGTAACACTTACATCTCATGTAACAATTACAAAGTGGATCGTATCCGTAGTGTTACCTGATAAGACACCCAACCTTCATTAATTTACTGTAGACCTTTTAGGTTATTATTTGAACATGAACCATCTGTATGTCAACCACATACTGTTCAAATGACATCATATAACCTTAGATCTTAGTTTATCTCATTGAATTAATGCCGTTTAAATGTCAAATAAAATACTTCTGATTTTATCAAATAAATAATTTGTGTTAACAAAACTATAAACCACGATATGCACTAGATTTAGGACATCAATCTCAACAATCTCTCACTTGTCCAAAGCTAGTGGAATGTATCAAAATACAATAAAAGGCGAGTGGGAAAGTAAAGTATCAATATACAATGTAAAGTAAAGTATCAATATACAATACAATAAACTAGGGCATACAATATACTCAATAAAATCTACCACTGGCCCTAGCTTAAATGACTCATATCTTGTAGACCCAGACTCTCCAGGTGAACCTAAAAAACTTTAGCCGTGAGAGCCTTTGTAAATGAATCGGCAATATTATGCTCTGAGACAATCTTTGTGATGATTATATCTCCCTATTGTACAATCTTTCTAATAAGATAATACTTGCGCTCTAGATACTTTCCACGTTTGTGGCTACAAGGCTCCTTGGAGCTTGCCACAACACCACTATTATCACAATAAAGTGTGATGGGTAAGGACATATTTGGAACAACTTCCAAATCTGTGAGAAAGTTTTTGAACCAAATGACTTCTTTAGCAACTTCACAGGCACCTACATACTCAGCTTCCATGGTGGAATCCACAATACAACCTTGCTTAATGTTGCGTCATACCTATTCAAAGTAAACACCAATCCTAATGTGAATTTCCTTGAAAACCAGAGTCACTGTATTATGTAAGGATTAAATCCTTAGCACCATACACAAATATATAGTTTCTCGTTCTTCTAAGATACTTGAGAATAACTTCAACTATTGTCTAGTGATTAAATCCTAGATTGGATTGACATCTACTGACTACTCTCATTGCATGACAGATGTCAGGTCTAGTACTCAACATGACATACATAAGGTTACCTACTATAGATGCATATGGAATCGTCTCGTCTCCTCAACCTTTTGTGGTGGCTTAGGACATTGTTCCTTAGACAAGATAATTCCATGCCTGAAAGGTAACAAACTCTTCTTGGAATTTTGCATCAAATATCTGACAAGCACTTTGCCAATATAGGATACCTGAGACATGACTAATGATATGTTCTTTCGATCCCTTATAATTTGGATCCCTAGAAAAAATTATGCTTCACCCAAATTTGCCAATCCATATAGGGCCCACACCTCCTAGATTCTCACACCGAGAATACCAAGATAGCCTCGTGGTAGTGTCAAGTTGTTGTTCGAGGGTCAAGGATCAAATGTTACTTGATTGTGTTCGAGGTTCTACCAGTTCGTGTAGTTTGCTGATTTGTTCGGATTGTGTTTGTGCTGGTGAATGCTTTGCTGATTGATCAAGGGATAAACGAAGAAAAGGTTCTTCAAAGGTATCGTCTACTCAATCTCTTGTTTGTTTATTCTTTACAACATGCTGTAATTTAGTCTTGATTCATAATTGTTCTGTTAGAATGTAAATGTTCATGTTCTTTCACAATGGGAGTTAGAATGATCTGCTTCCACTCATTAGTTCTCTATGTAAAGAGTTCCTTCACATACAACACAAGAAAAGCTACTGAACTTTTGATGATCTTCTTGTAAACACAAGGTTTATCAACATTTTAATCAAAGCCATAAGATTTGACTTAAACATTAAACCTTATATTGCAAGATTGAGATGTTTATTTTAATCCATAAATGGACCGATTAAGATTGCAAACCTTTTGCTTTTGATCTTGTTTTGCTTTTGACCTTGTTCAATGAATCCCTCTGGTTGGGTTATATAGATGGTTTTGTCAAGATTACCATTCAAAAAGGAAATCTTGACATGCATTTGCCACATCTCATAATATGTGTAATAGATAAGAGAATCCGGATAGACTTAATCATAGCAACAAGTGAGAAAGTTTCTTCAGAGTTCACTCCCTCAATCTGGATACATCTCTTTGCTACTAATCTAGCCTTAAAAGTTTGCACATTTCCATCTACATTAAGTTTTCTCTTGTAGATCTATATGCAATCTATAGGTTCAACTTCATCTGGTAGATCTATAAGTTCCCAGATAGAATTGGAGTGCATAGACTCCATTTCTTGATCCATTCATATTTGTCAATATCATCCATTGCCTTCTTGTAGGATGATGAATCCTCAACTTTATCATCCAATATGATGGTTTTAGTTTCTATTAAACATAAATAGCGAGTAGATTGGGTTACAATCTTCCCACTACGTCGAGGCTATCTCAACACTTGAGAAATATGTGTTTGACTAGATGAAACAACATCAACAACTCTTGTTGAAGTGCTCTCTTCTTCAACAACTCTTGTTGAAGTTTATCTGGAAGTTTCATTTAAATTATGATTTGGCTCCTTGGCTTATGTTCTCTAAATGTGGTTTTCTTCTAAGAAAGTAACATTTATTGATACAAATACTTTGTTTTCTTTTTGGATCGAAGAACAGACCACCTCTCATTTCTTTAGAATAACCTACAAATAGACATAATCATGAACGTGATTCCAATTTCTTTGGATTTCTCACAAGCACATGTGTTGGACATCCCCAAATCCTAAGATGTCGTAAACTACTTTTACGACCTCTCCATAATTCGAAAGGTGTTCCAATAACACTTTTTGATGAAACCTAGTTTAAAAGGTAAGTTGTAGTCTCCACTACATAACCCCAGAATGGGATAGGTAGAGAAACATAACTCATCATAGAACAAACTATGTGTAACAGGGTTCTATTTCTCCTCTCTGATACACCATTTTGTTGAGGTGTATAAGGTACTGAGAGTTGAGATGTGATTCCATATTCTATCATATTATTTTGGAATTCAATATCTATATACCTTCCACCTCGATTTTATCGAAGTGTTTTAATCTTTTTACCAAACAAATTTCAGCTTCAACCTTATACTCCTTGAACTTTTCAAGTGCCAAACTTATGTTGCATTAGGTAAACATGTTCATATTTTGAATAATCATTCATAAAAGTGACAAAATATTCAAACTCTCCTCTGGCTTTTACACTCATCGAACCACAAAGATCTAAGTGTATAAGCTCCAAGGGTTATTTGACTTTATATCTTTTTCCAATAAATGGTCGTTTGGTCATTTTTCCTTCTAGACAAGATTCACATATAGGTAAATAATTTTCTTCTAACTCGTTTAGAAGTCCATTTTTAACCAACTTCTCAATTCTATTGAGATTAACCTGACCTAGTCTTAGATATCAAAGATGAGCATTATCTTTAGAAGAAAATTTTCTTTTCTTAGTTTTAATGGTTGCAGTGTTTAACATTTCAATATCATGGAGCATTTTAGATACTAACAGCCTTAATATATATAAGTTGCTTTCGTTTGTAGTAGAAAAAATATCAATACCATTTTTTGAGACAAATGCTTTATCCCGAATAAAAGATACACTAAAAGAGTGTTCTAACAAACATGAAATTGAAATCAAGTTTCTTTTAAAATTAAAAATATAGTAAACATTGTCTAACAATATAAATATTAATTAAAAAATAACTGCAATCTCTCAACTACAACCATCGAGACAACCTCTCCTGTCCCAACAAGTAAAGTCCACTACCAGTTATTTCCAGCAAATAGTTTCCTGCAAAGAAGTGCAAATGTAGTTAGTGGTTCTTGAATATAGTATTCAAGTATGGTTATCATTTTCCACCAAACACATTTCCAAAACCAGTAAATCATATTTATCTTCTTTTTCTCGGTCAAATGAAAATTCCTTTTCCAATGTCCATCTTGGTTGCAACGATAACATATTCCTTTTGCAACTTTGACCTTCTTACCCTTTCAGGCAGCAGTAGTGGTGGTTTTATTCCCCTTTCCACTTTTCTTCTTTTTCCACACTAGATGAAGAGGGAGGCATAAATTTAGTTCCAAAGGTCGAACATCTGATTAAATTTTTCTTGTTGGAGAAGGCAACATTTGCCTCCCTATTATTTCTTTTGGCTTTCATTAAAAACTAAAAAATCTATAGCTCGTTAAGGAGGATGGTGAAGTTGTAGTCAATTTTGTTCATAACAAAATTTCTAAAGAATTGCAAAGAACTCTTCAGCAACGATTGCATGATAAAGCTCACCTGACTGGACTCATTTATGAGACTTCCATTCATCTTAACCGAATTGAAATGGTTCTCATGTTAAAGACATTTTCCCTAATAGATGATGCTTTAGTCATCTGCACACTGAAGATGAACTTAAGAGCATCATGCATGGCTTGTGAGGAAGGTTTTGCAAACATGACACGTAATGATTCCATGATCTGATGTGCAGTGCTCATGGTCTCATGCTTTTTGGTCAGGACTTTAAATAAGCTTGCTAAAATATAGACCTTTGTCTTAACATTGGCCTTGGTCCACTTCTCATAAGCATCATGATCACTTCGTGATGCTTTGTGCCTAGAGGCTAGAGGACATTCCTTCGTGAGAACGAATTTGAGGTCATCCACTACCAAAACCGTATTCATCGTATTTTTCCAAGTTGTATAATTTCCTCCAGTTAATTTTTCGGCACCAAACAAAGTAACCATTGAGCTAGACATGTTGATACAAAAACAAATTACTTATATTACACATTTGTGCAAAAATTCATTTTTCATTTAATCCAATTAGTTATTCTGGGATAATATTTAATTTTTGCTAAACTGATTGGATTAAAATGAAAAATGAATTTTCACACGTGTCTAATATAAGTAATTTGTTTTTGTATCAGCATGTCTAGTTTAATCGTTACTTTGCTTGACATCTAAAAATTAACTGGAGAAAATTATGCAATTTGAAAAAATACAATGAATACGGTTTTGATAGTGAATGACCTCAAATTCGTTCTCACGAAGGAATGTCCCCTAGCTAGGCACAACTCATCACGAAGTGTTCGTGGTGCTTATGAGAAATGGACCAAGGCCAAAAATAAGGCAAAGATCTATATTTTGGTAGACTTATCTGAACTCCAGGACAAAAAGCATGAGACCATGACCACTGCACGTCAGATCATGGAGTCATTGCATGACATGTTTGAAAAACCTTCCCACAAATCATGCACTGATTGAATTTTTTAATAAATGCAGGAGTGATTTAAGATGGCTACATGTTTCAGAATAGCCAAAGTTGATCGATTTCTCGGTCAAGTAACCAGCTTGGCCCACATTGCCAATGCAAACAAGATTGTCAAAGAGAAGCTCACGCCAACGCAGTTGGCCATATTCAAGAGAATAGTTTTTGGTCGATTTGTTGATGTTAATATGGTGTTCAACAGCCCAATTGTCCATCACATGTTGCTTAGAGAAGTGAAAAGGACAAAATCAGACTCAATGACATTCTCTAACTGTGGGAAGGTTGTCACCTTTTCGAAGGATGACTTTTTGGTGATGACTGGTTTATGGAAATCCCCATCACGATTTGATCGGAACCAGCAATCCTCATGTGAACTTGCTATCAAGTATTTTGTCAATCAAATGACAAAGGACACCTTACACCTCTGTGAACTTGAAGAAAAATATAAGGACTTAGAGTTTGAAAATGATGATGATGCTGTGAAGATCAGCCTAGTTTACTATAATGAGGTCGCAATGATGGTGAAAAATAAACAGAAAAATGCAATCGACCTCAAACGTTTCAAGGACGTTCAAAAGTTGGAGTACTACAATAGTCTTGATTGGGGTACCATTATTTGGGAGAGGACATTGGATGCCCTAAAGACTACCTTGAATGATAAGAGCAGTCTATACAAGACGAGGGTCAAAGCAAATAAAAACTACGTTGTGAAGTACTCCTTACGTGGATTTCCACAAGTGTTCCAGGTAAATTTGATTAACAGTATAATCGTGTTGTTTGATCTAACATTACTATTGTTCTTAATATATTTTAAATTTTATTTAGGTATGGAATTACGAGATCCTAGCTTCATTGATAGTTGGGAACATTGCAGAGCGAAGGAGCAAGGTGGCTTTGCCCCGCATATTATGATGGTCATGCTCCCACTCAGTGTCCTTCAAAGTACTCGAGAGAGAGATATTCAAGTCTAACAATGTACGTTTACTCTATGCATAATATGTTTATCTGGTTGTTAAATTGACACTAACCAATTTACTGGGTTATTAATGCAGATAAAGGTTAAAGAGGGCACTGTGATGTCAAATGCTGAAAGGGAGTTTCGGGATACCCTAGTGGAACGACGACCTATATTTGAGCTAGGCGCAGATGATGATAGTTCTGAAAGTGGCTCAAGGTTTGTCGAGTGAGGGGGGTAGTCTCGAAAGTGAAAGTGACGGTGATGACCATCGTGGAGATGACAATTATGAGGTTGTCAGGGTGGAGGGAGGGGATGAACCCGAGAATTCTGAGCACGAGGATGCTGAATATGGAAGGGTGGAAGGAGGAACATACACACGTAATGATGATATGTTCCATGATATGATGGGGGATGTACGTGAGGAGGACGAGTTGAACCAAGTTGATGTCTTTCTTGCGGACTCCGGTACAGAGCGACCTGTGGATGAGGAGTGTCCTAAGTGTGCTGCCCGCTGCAGGGAGGGAGCCAATACAGGCGAGTCTATTTATTCGTACCTGCAGTCCATTGATAGCGCACTATCGAGGTTGGATGGATGTATATCAGGTTTAGATAGTCGTGTCTCCAGTATGGTGGAAAACATGGCTGACATGAAAGGGCAATTTTTGGCCATCCTATCATTGTTGCAGTCTATGTGCAAGGTTTGCATCATTTTATGTCTTTATGTGTTTAGCTTTTACGTGTTCGTGAACTCACCATTTTACTTTACTAATTGAAGGGTTCCACGGTGAATGAGAAGATGACCAGGTCACTCATCCCATCTCCGGATCCCGGTAGGACTGCGACTGCCTCTGACACTCCCATCCCCATCCTCCCTTACAGCCCGATACCACCACTTCACCAACTCCCAACCCCCCTGTACAGCCCAATACCACCATTACCACGTCATCACCAATTGATATAGAACGTATATAGGCCGATGTCTCACAAACAGAGCCCGACATGTCTGCCTTACTCACCATGCCACATACAGAGGCTGACATGTCTGGCATCCCAGAGGCAGACACTTCTGGGATTGGTTCCACTGGTGAGTAATTTATTGATCAGTAATCTTTGTTTATATTTTTATATTTCTTGATGAGTAACGTTTTGTTATTTGTTTATGTAGGAATCTCGAAGAATTAGTCATAAGAGAAAAATTGTTGATAAATATACACCCTCAGCCCAAGTAAAGAAGAAAAGTGTGGTTAAACATCCTCTCCTAGGTGTAGCTACGTCAATATCCAGATCAATCGTCATATATAACGTAGCACACGATGTTCCACAAAATATCATGATAGAAATGATGGGCTGGATCTCGGATGACAATACAGACAACAAAGTTCGAGAGAACTCCTTCAAACCACTCGACAAGCAATTCTTCAAGGAATTGATTACCCCGAATTCGTTGGTCGAGTGCGATGTTAGTGTCCTAGTCTTTATGTCTTTACATGTTGACTATCGTGTACTTTTACTGACATATTATTTTTTTGTGCAGACCATAAACACTTTATTTTATTTTATGAAAGATAAATTTTATACCCGGCCCGACATGTGCATGCATAAGTTCACCATCTTAGCAACTGGTGTAACGGTAAATTTTAATATTTCGTTTCTTCTCATTTCGTTAAGTTTCCTGGTCTTTACTTCTTTGCTTAACTTCTCATTTTATTTGACAGAGTCACCTCAATGCTCGTGCCAGGGTATTTAAACGAATAAAGAATAAGTCATTTCTAGAGGCTACCCTAGCTTGGGAAGATGAAGACACGTATAAGGACTACGTCACCGGTAAATTCGATGTCAAATAGGCAGATGTGGATTTTGTTTAAACGGCGATGAATATCAGTGACTACTGGATGGTCCTTGCAATGGACATTAACAGAGGCCACATATTCGTGTTCGATTCACTTCCGTCATACATACCAATGACAAAGCTGGTGAATTGGCTAGAGCCATTAATAGTCACAGTACCATCCCTACTTCACTACTGTGATGTGGATCGATCGAAGGCGGACCTATCCACAGCCCGTTGGAAAATCTCGCAACCTGAGAACATCGACATACAACACAAGTTGCTTGATTATGGAATCTTCATAATAAAACTACTGAAACACCTAGTGATTGGTGCTAATCCATCCGTAATCACTCAAGAGAACATGAGTGAATATAGGATGCAATTTTCGTGTAAGCTATGGGTAAACACTCCATATTTTTATATGTATAGAACATTGTATTTTTTATTCTTTGTAAAAACATTCATTTATTTTTTATGTATGTAAGAACATTCATTTATTTTTTATGTAAGTAAAAACATTCATTATATAATTGAACATATATTTTTTATGAAAGTTCAAAGTTCAAAGTTCAATATCAGAATTTTATCAGAACATGCATTTTTTATGTATAATGGAGCTACTGCTCTTTTCATTGTATAATTAAACATCTATTTTTTATGTAAGTTCAAAGTTTAAAGTTCAACATCAGAATTTTATCAGAACATGCATAATTGAGCGTAGAACATTATATGGTTCAAGGTTCAAATTTCAAAGATTGAGAGAGCGAGATGTTGAGAGAGAGCGAGATTGTGAGAGAGAGCGAGATTAAGAGAGAGAGCGAGATTTCGAGAGCGAGATGCTCAGAGAGAGCGAGATTATGAGAGAGAGCGAGATTCATGGAACATGAGATCGTGAGAGAGAGGGAGATTGAGAGAGCGAGATGTTCAGAGAGAGTGAGATTGAGAAAGCGAGATGTCCAGAGAGGGCGAGATTGTGAGAGAGAGCGAGATTGAGAGAGTATTTGTTATCCATTTTGTTACAAGTATGAGGATTGAGAGAGTATGAAGTCATTGCTTTTGTTACACGAATGAAGATTGGGAGAGTATTTGTTATCCATTTTGTTACAAGTATGAAGATTGACAGAGTATAAAGTCATTGTTTTTTGTTACACGTATGAAGATTGAGAAAGTACTTGTTATCCACTTTTGTTACAAGTATGAAGATTGATAGAGTATGAAGTTATTGTTTTTTTGTTTTCAATATGAAAATTGAGAGAGTATGAAGTTATCCATTTTTGTTACAAGTATGAAGACTGAGAGAGTATGACGATGGAGAGAGTATGAAGATTGAGAGAGTATGAATATTACTATTATATAAATACTCCAGCTTGTTATTGTTTTTTGTTTACAAGATAAAAGTATGAAGTATGAAGTGTTACAAGTATGAAATATGAAAAACAATGAAGTATGTTACAAGTATGAAAAAGTATGAAGTATGTTACAAGTATGAAAAAGTATGAAGTATGTTACAAGTATGAAAAAGTATGAAGTATGTTACAAGTATGACGTATGAAAAAATGATCAATGGTATTTATAACTAAACTGGATGAGGGGTGTTTGTGTCTCGGTCTCTAGCATTTTTGGCACGTCGCACGGTTGTAAGCGGTTCAGTACAATTTTGGCAATTATGTCCATAATTCCCACACCGACCACACTTCATTTGTCTGTGAAATTCTCCTCTGGATGGTATTCTTCTCACTCTCTGTCGCCTAGCTTGTGGCACAAACTTTGGAGGAAGGATAATCCTTTCTACGTATCCAGAAGATCTTTTCCATTCAGATATGTGGCCAAGTGGATTTATAGGCTCCGTATACGCAGTCATTAGATAGTCCACTGTATAAAATCAAATAGAAAAACCGTGGATGGGTATATTTCTTTCCTTGGCAGCAACAATTGCATGGGAACATGGGATACCAACTGAGTCGAATTCCTTACACGTGCATTCCTTCATGTAAAGATTGAAAATATCGTCCAATCGATTATCTCACACGTGTACCCGATAACAATCAATCGGCTCCACCCGGTATCGTCTGCCCTTATCAGCTTCACTTGCCAATCAGGTTTCACAGTAGTCAGAGTGCAATGTCGTTTGAGATGCCCAGTAATTCCTCCATTCATAGAACCACGATTGGAGCATTCCTCTAACATGTTCAATCAAGCATACTATGGGCATCAGTCGATACTCTTTAGTTAAGGAATTGAAACACTCTGCACTGTTGGATGTCATGTTATCATATCTTCGTTCTATTTGGTAAACCCGTCCTTACTTTTGAAGACCGATGTCTTCTAAATATTTCGTGGCAGCACCGTCTCTAAAACTGCAGAGTTCGTCCCATTTTGTCTAGAACTCTATCATGCGAAATGCCCTTGCTGCATCTCTAAATATCCTAATAACTGAGCTATCCTTAAAGTTTGTAACCAGATTCTATTCTATATGCCATGTGCACAATCCATGAAATGCTGGGGAAAAATGCATGAATAGCATTGTCGATAGATACCATCCGATCAGACACAAACACCAGATTATCGGGTTCTCTGATACTGTATTTCAAGTTTGACATAAACCATTTCCATGATCGATTGGTTTCATTGTCCACTAATGCATATGCTAGTGGGTATAATTGATTGTTCCCATCCATAGAAACCGCAACCAACATGGTGCCTTTGTATTTTCCTTTCAAGTGCGACCCATCAACAATAATACAAGGCTGACAGCTTGCAAAACCTCTAATACAAGGCCCTAATGCCATAAACATATACTTGAAATGCACCTCATCTTCAAGTTCGATCTCAAAGACTATACCTGGATTCTCTATTTTTCGCACTTCTCCATAGGCATGTAGTATGGAGTATGGGTATTCTAGAGTACCTCTAGTGAGATCATATGCGGCTTCCCTTGCACGCCACGCTTTATCTTAACTTATGTACACGCCATAATCTCTCCTCATATCCTCAACGATATGACAAGGTTTATAAATACGTCCTATGCCCGTGAACTTATCTTTGATGAGTTTACCAACAACCGTAGCAGTTGCTTATCTATGGTCGTGATTCAAAATTCCTATGGAACATGCGTGCGAACTGCAGAAATTTGTGATTGTAAACCCCGAACTCTAGGTTTCCTAGATAAGCATGTTTAGCCAAAGGAATGTTATATTACATATTTATTAAGTAGCAATTCATGTTTATTTATAGGAATTATGAAGGAAGGGAAGGAAAAACATATTAAATGAGGGGTGACGTGGTGGTTAACCCTTGAACTCGGGAGGCGGCAGAAAGATTAAAAGAAAGAGGAACTTCAAAAGCTTGGTTTCGACAATTGACATTAGCAAATTTAGTGAAATCGGTGCCATTTGAAAGCTGGGAGAATCTAGTTTTCGATGTTGTCTTGTAGGAGAAAGATTTCAGGAGGAGAAGAGCAAGAAGTGAAGAAAGTTTAGAGGAGGCAAAATCTCGGGTTAATCAAGGCTCGAGGTGAAGATTGGAAGCTCTAGGCCGAACTATAAGGAACTTTTGGCTGAAATTTTAAGGTAAGAAAGTTTACTCAATTCTAAACATGTTTGTAGAAGAAAATTCCTGGAAAAAGAGGTCTGGATTTTGAGTTATGAAATTTTGAAGTTGTAACAAAGAATCTGTACATAAGAAGACAGCTGCTTGGGAAGAACAAGCAAATAGCTCACCATGGAGAGTTATAGCGAGATATGGAGAATGAGGATCTCGCTTTGAAGGAAATCTCGCTGATTTTGTGATGAGGGTCTCGCTCTAGATGGTAATCTCACTAGAACTTGGGCTGAATCTCACTAGTAAGGTGAGTATCGCTAAGATGAAAGTTTGCCAGGAAAAGCTTGATCTCGCTCATGAGGAGGATCTCGCTCATGAGGATGAATTCACTCATGATGATTATCTCGCTAGCAACGCTATCTTTGTTGATGAAAGTTCCATTCATAGATGAACTATTTGAGGTATTTTGCTAAGAATTCTAAGTAGTTTCACTGGAAATTATGTCTTTTCAGGCCAAGAGGAGCTAGGAGAGGCGTATAAATCGTTAAAGAGCCCCGACGAGCTGTGAGTGACTAAATGAACTTAATGTTTCCAATACTTATGCATATAAGGTCAAGTAAGTTACAGTGACATTAATGATGAATTTATACTCCCTCAAGCAACAAATGGTTGCAGAATAACTTACCGTATATTTTCCGGCTCGTATATGTGTAACACAGGCTAAGGTATGTTGTGTAATCATTACAAAAGTTAAGTTTCTAATGTTGACATATGCTTCCTAGGGGAAGGATATGAGAGAAGGAGTTCTTGTGTAAATGATATGCAATGAACCTTAATTTGATGTTACGAAATACCCCGATACCGAAGGGCAATTGAGAAGGTATCTAACCAACTTGGTATCGAAGGACATTTGAGAAGCTACCTAACCAACTTAATACCGAAGGACATTTGAAAAGGTATCTTAATAGCTCGATACTAAAGGACAAGTTTTGAGAAGGTATCTAAGCAGAAGTACCTAAGGTATGACAGTACTTAGTATAGCCACGTGCATGTAGGTAGTTCTGAATGAGAGATCGAAGTATGGGTCTCCTATGCCATGCACCACCAAAGGGAGGCCAAAGTATGGTCTCTTGGCCGGTAATAGACGTTGAGAGCTAGAGCGTTGTAGGCTCGTTCTCAACTAAGGAATAATGATGTTTAATGATGTCTATGAATGGTTTAAAGCTATATTTAGAGACAGTTGCTTGAGATACTCATTAGTATATTTACATGTTTATAGTGATGTAATGCATGATGTAATACGATTCTATAGTCACTCATTGGGCTACTAGCTCACAGATTTTCTGTGTTTTCCTTTTTCAGGAAGCGGTCAGATTCCTTAGGGTTGATCCTGCTGTTGCTTGCCACTGAAAGACTCGGCATATTAAGAAGACTTAACTTGATGATCTGTTTATGTACACATGTTTTGAGAGGGACTAGGGCTTTGTTAGAGTTGTTTGGGCCGTCTGTAGATATTTTTTTTTCCTTAGATGTTATGTCATGGCTGTATGCATGTGTTTATATAATATTATGTAGAACCTTAAGGAGACATACTATATGAATACATTATTAATGTTTAACAGGTTGGTATTTAGATTAGAAGGCTAAGGTGTTGAGTGCTAGCAGTAAGGCTAGTAACTACCGCGGTCATATCCTCTTTCAGATTAAGAGGGTAATCTGGGAGGGGATGTGACAAGTTAGTATCAGAGCATAAGGTTTTGGGAATAGAAGGGAAAGTTCATGCATAAGTCTAAGTCCTTAAAGTGTGAGTCTCTAACATGTGTACATTGTATTAGGTGAAATGCTGAGGCAAAGTAGCAGATAGAGTAAGCAAACAGGAGGCAGGAATACTGACCCTACCAATAGGGGCTTAGAGGTTAGAAAGAACGCACCGGGTGGGAAAAAGAAGGTGAATGATCCAGTGGGTCAGGAAACGACGTCTGAAGAAGAGTCTAGTACTCCCCAGGCAAGGGCAGATTCTCAACTAGAAGATATAGTTTTTGACAGGATAGCGAAGAGGTTAACAGTCAGTGTGGGCTCAGTATGAGTAGACCCAGAGAAGAAATATGGTATTGAGAGGTTTAAAGCCCTAGGGGCTATGACATTTGAAGGTACAGCAGACCCGGCTGAAGTCGAGTTATGACTAGATGTAGTTGAAAAATGTTTCAATGTTATGAGTTGTCTAGAGGACATGAAAGTAGGGCTAGCCACCTTTCTACTATAGAAAAGAGCAGAGAAATGGTGGAAAGTGATATCCGCCAGACGAGCCAGTACAGATGCGATGTTATGGCCTGAGTTCAAGAAGGCCTTTGAAGACAAGTACTACCCCAGCTCGTTCCGAGATGCAAAAAGGGATGAGTTTCTCAAATTATCGCAGGGAACGATGTCGGTGGCAGAGTATGAGCAGAAATTTATAGAGTTATCGCAGTATGCCCTACCGATTATTGCTGAGGAAAGAGATAGATGCAAGAAATTTGAACAAGGTTTAAGGAAGGAAATCAGAACTCCGATGACATCTACGACTAATTAGTTAGATTTTAACCAGTTAGTAGAAACAACAATATGAGTCGAGCAAAATTTGGCAGATGATGAGCAGTTGCCAAGGGGCAGTCAGGCAGTAGTAGGGCCTAGAGACAGGGGATCCCGACCTCCAGTTGCAACTCAGACTAGTAGAAGCCAATTCAGGGGTATAAGTTGGAAGGGATCCAGGTAAAGGAAAATGAGACCCTCGGCCAGTGCAATTAGCCGATCAGAGATGCCACGAGCTGGTGAGTCGATAGCTAGCATAGACAAGAGACTGACATGCCCTAGTTGTGGCAAGAGGCATCTTGGGGTATGCTATAGTGGCAGAGGTGTATGTTTCCAATGTGGAAAAATAGGGCATTTCAAGAGGGACTGTCCCAAATGAACAGAGATGCCCTAACAGCACAACAGACAACCTCCCAGATAGTTAACCAACCAAAGGGTGCTAGAAATTGAGGCGAAGGGTTAAGTGGTGCCAAGTAAAAGAATGTTGTAGGTCGACCGCAGCAGCAGAGGCGAGTGTACGCCGTGACACACCAGGAGACAGTGAAGTCTCCAGATGTTGTGACCGGTAATGTCATATTATGTAGACAGTCTGCTTATGTTTTATTTGACCCTGGTGCCACACATTCATTTATATCTAGCATGTATGCATCTAGTATAGATAGGTTGGTTGAGCCTATGCTTGAAGAGTTATTTATCTCTACCCCTTTGGGAGATGTGATAATAGTAGATAAATGTTATAATCATTGTGAGGTACAAATCAATGGTCAGGACTTCTATGCTGATTTACTTCCCTTAGAACTGTTGGAGTTTGATGCTATCCTGGGAATGGATTTTCTAAGTAAGTATCGTGCTTCAGTAGACTATTACAAGAAGGAGGTAGTGCTCAGAAAATCAAATGCCAGGATACGATGCTGACAGGAATCAAAAGATTAGCCGCAGGGAGCCTGATATCGATAGTGAAAGCTCAGAAGCTATTGAGCAAGGGATGTAAAGCCTATCTGGCTCACGTAGTGGCTGCTCAAAGGAAAGAGCTGAAATCCGAAGATATCACCGTGGTAAATGAGTTTCGAGATGTATTTCCTGAAGAACTATCGGGATTACCACCCGACAGAGAGGTGGAGTTTACTATTGACTTAATTCCAGGCACAACTCCTATATCGCAAGCACTGTATAGAATGGTGCCAACTTAGTTAAAGAATTAAAGGTTCAACTGCAAGAGTTAATTGACAAGGGATACATTCGACCCAGTGATCGCCTTGGGGAGCTCCAGTATTGTTTGTGAGGAAGAAAGACGGTACACTTAGATTGTGCACCGATTATAGACAGCTGAATAAGGTAACGATTAAGAATAAATATCCATTACCACACATTAATGATTTGTTTGATCAGCTAAGAGGAGCCACGGTGTTTTCAAAGATAGACCTGAGATCGGGTTATCATCAATTGAAAGTGAAGGAAGCTGACATCCCTAAAACCGCATTTAGAACAAGATATGGACATTATGAATTTCTAGTAATGTCATTCGGACTGACAAATGCCTCTACGGTATTCATGGATCTTATGAACAGGATATTTCATCCCTACTTAGACCAGTTCGTGATAGTATTCATTGATGATATACTGGTGTATTCTGGTAGTAGGGAGGATCATATAACCCACCTGAGGATAGTATTAAAGACATTGCGAGATAGGCAATTGTATGCTAAATTCAGTAAATGTGATTTTTTATTAGATCGGTGGTATTTCTTGGGCATGTTGTTTCAGCAGATGGCATTAGTAGAGATGCCCAGAAGACGGAAGCAATAGTTAATTGGGAACGATCGACGATTGTTTCAGAGATACGTAGTTTCTTAGGTTTGACAGGTTATTTTCGGAGGTTTGTGGAGGGTTTCTCTAAGATAGCCCTTCAATTGTGTTCAATTATCTTTAACTGGCGCGCCCACCTACTTAAATTCCATTTTCACATGATCCTTCATTTTCCACTCAACTCTTTTGTATTGTCTTGCACAGGCATAGCATGTTAGTGTAAATAATACATCTTTCAAATTTATTTAGGAAAAACCTTCTACTGCAAGTACAACGCATAATCTGTGTTAGTGAAACTGAATCCCTGTGATCGACCCTGAACTTGCCATGAACCTAGATTAGATTTATACTTAGGTTTAATCTATGAAAACTTGAACGTTATTATAAGGAGTTGTGTGCCTTCTATGCATAATATTAATGCTCCAATGCATTGCATTTATTTAAACGCATCAAGGCAGAACGCAGCACTTAGACTTTATTCTTCCAATCTGTTTTACTTTATACACTTCTAAAGCATCTCATGATAGCAAGCGAACAAGTTTTTGGCGCAGTTGCTCGGAATTCAGCAACAAGAACTAACCAGAAATTCCATTTGTATTTGTTGTAGGGACACTTCAATTAAGGGAAGTATTACAAGCTATGCCTAGGCTTGTGAACGTTTGTGAACAGGGAGAACACTCTTGAGTTCAAATACGACCCCGAGATTGAATGGACCTTCCGACCGTATATTATCATCTACACCGTTGTCGTTGAAAGTTGAGGCAACAGTTACTCAGATAGCAAGAAAGGGAAAGAGCAATGGCGGAAGAACAACAAAATCAGTCATTAGCTCAGCAGCAATGGCTCACGCTACACAGAACCCAATCCTGATGGCAAACAAACAGCACGTGTCTATAAGAGAATACGTGCCCTGTGCTATATGATTTCTCTCCAGGAATCAATTATCTGAGCCTGATGGAACCAGGTTTGAATGAAATCTATTTATACTCCAAATGCTCCAAGACTGTTTGGGCAATTTTGGGGTAGCCATGGCGAAGATCCTCATACCCATATGAAGCGTTTCCTGGAAACGTGCAATTCCTTTGTGGATTCCTGGAATCACACCAGAGGCCATCAGCCTCTCATTGTTTCCCTATTCTTTGTGAGAGGACGAAAGCAATAGGTGAGTTCATTAGAGTCTAGGAAATCACCACATGGGAAAAGTTGGTGGAAATAGTTTATGCAGAAATACTTCCACCTACCACCAATGCCGAGGAGGCATCGAGAAATCATGAACTTTGAATAAGAAGACACTGAGACCTTGGCGCTGCATGGGAGCGTTTCAAGGGCTGGTCAAGCAACTGCCGGAACCACGGACTACCTTGACTATTCAGATGGAGACGTTTCATGGCAAACTAACAGAGGCATGCGATGGCAGAGGACAACAGGCACTGCAGTCAGAGGACTAATGGACAAATCCTATAATGAAGCTAAAGAAATAATTATACCGCAATTGCCAAACATTAACATGGAGTGGGTATATGACACATACAATGGAAAGAAATGATAGGAGAAGAAGATACTCAGAACATTTAAACTCTGTTGAATCCAATGCGATAGCCACACTCTCCACTCAAGTGGCTACCATGACCAGCCTTCTATAGAACATAACGCTAGGTAACGCACCAAACCAGCAGAAAGTGAATCAAGTGGAAGCATTTGGGAAACCCATGGTAACCTGTGTGGGATGCAGAGATTTTCACTCATATGTTGAGTGTCCTCCAAACCATCAGTCAGTATGTTTCATCAAGAATAATCTATTTTCTAATACTTATAACCCTGGATGGAGAAACCATCCGATCTTTTCTTGGATAGGAGGAAATCAGCAAGAGCACCACCCAGGCGCGAGCCATCAGCAAAGGAATGGACTGTCGCCTGTCTTTCAACAAACGCATCAACAGCATCAACAGCCCTTCAATAAAGGTGGCCACGCATCGAGTTCTGGAACTCTGCTGGAAAACCTATTGAAGGAATACATAGCCCAGAACGACGCAATGCTGAAGAGCCAGGCGTCATCAATTAGAAACTTGGAAATCCAGGTGGGGCAGATTGCAAGCGAGTTGAAAAACAGGCAGCCAGGTGTTCTACCTAGCAATATAGAGACATCTGGGGATAATAACAGGAAAGAGAAATGTCACACAATGACGTTGCAGAGTGGAAAAGCCCTTGCAGAAAGAAAGATGAATCCAAGAAACAATAATCCTTCGAAAGAACGCATTACATGTTCAACGGATCAGGAAGAGAGAACGCCAGAAAATACAAGCCATTCAGAAACCAGCACGTGTAACGTGGGAAAGCAGGAGGTGCCTCTGAACGCTCCATTCCGCAGGCGTCTGATGAAGAAGAATGATGAACATCAGTTCAAGCACTTTCTCGAGCTTCTAAAGCAGCTGCACATCAACGTTCCACTCATAGAAGCTTTGGAGCAGATGCTAACATACATGAGTTTTTGAAGGACATTTCGACGAAAAAGAGAAAAGTCAGTGAGAAAGAAATAATAGCACTAACGTAGGAATGCAACGCGTTAGTAAGTAACAAGCTACCACAGAAGCATAAGAACCCAGGGAGCTTCACAGTTCCTTGTTCAATTGGAAGATTAGATGTGGGTCGTGCGTTGTGCGACCTAGGAGTGAGCATCAATCTCATGCCCTTTTCAGTTTTTAAGAAATTGAGGATTGGCGAGGCATAACCTACTTCTGTCACCCTTCAACTCCCTGACAGGACAATTAAGTACCCGGAAGGGAGGATTGAAGATGTTTTGGTGAAGGTTGACAATCTCATATTCCCAGTAGACTTCATTATTCTGGATTATGAAGCAGATAGAGAGGTTCCAATCATCCTTGGACGCCCTTTCTTGGCTACTGGGAAAGTTCTAATTGACGTGCATAAAGGTGAGCTAACCATGCGCGTGGATAATGAAGAGGTGAAATTTAATGTGCTCAACGCATTACAATTCCCAGACAGTGATCATTGTCAGCTAAACAATATTGAATTGACTGAAGAAGAGACTCAAGTATGTGAAGTTCTCGCGTTGGAGGAAACCCTGAAGGAATCCGAGCCGCCAAGTCTGAGTGAGCGACAGACAAAACCAACGCGTCCTTCATTCGAACAACCACCTGAACTCGAATTAAAACATTTACCCAGACATTTGAAATACACTTTTCTTGGAACTAATAATACATTGCCTGTTATCATTTCTACTAATCTCACAAAGCCTAATGAAGATTCACTCTTGCAGATGTTGAAGAAACATAAATGCGCAATAGGGTGGATGCTTGCAAATATTCGTCGAATAAGTCCATCCTATTGTATGCACAAAATTAGGCTGAAGGAAGGGAAGATGCCGTCAATCGAGCCTCAAAGAAGGCTTAACCCCATTATGAAAGAAGTGGTCAAAAAGGAGATTCTGAAATGGCTGGACGCGGGAGTTATTTATACGATATCCGATAGCAGTTGGGTTAGTTCAGTTCAATGCGTTCCCAAGAAAGGGGGAACGACCGTGATTGTAAACAGCAACAATGAACTCATTCCTTCAAGAACTGTCACAGGCTGGCGAATTTGTATGGATTATCGGAAACTCAACGCAGCAACTAAAAATGACCACTTTTCTCTTCCTTTCATCGATCAGATGCTTGATAGACTTGTAGGTAAAGAGTTTTAGTGTTTTCTCGATGGTTATTCTAGTTACAACCAGATTTTAATAGATCCGGAAGATCAAGAGAAGACCACGTTCACTTGTCCCTTTGGCACTTTCGCATTCAGACGCATGCCCTTTGGGCTATGCAACGCACTAGAGACATTTCAATGTTGTATGATGGCCATTTTCTCTAACTTCCTAGAGAAGATCGTGGAAGTCTTCATGGATGACTTTTCAGCCTTTGGAGACTCATTCCAGTCATGCTTGGATAACTTAGAAGTCGTCCTCGCTCGGTGCGAGGAAACAAACTTAGTACTGAATTGGAAAAAAATGTCACTTCATGGTGACAGAAGGAATTGTTTTGGGGCATAAAGTATCCAAGGCTGGCTTGGAAGTGGATGGAGCCAAGATTGATGTAATAGCAAAACTTCCACCACCAACGAATTTCAAAATGCTAAGAAGTTTTCTAGGACATGCCAACTTCTATAAACTGTTCGTCAGAAGCTTTTCTCAGATTGCACGACCTCTGAGCGCATTATTGGAGGCGAACCGGCCCTATGTTTTTAATGAAGTCTGCATTGACGCGTTCAAAACCTTGAAGTATGCGTTGACAACAGCCCCAGTGTTAATAGCACCGGACTGAACGGCGTTTCATTCTTATGTGTGACGCGAGTGATGTCGCAGTGGGAACTATGTTAGGGCAGAAGAGGGGAAACTTGATACATCCCATCTCCTACACATCCAAAACATTAAACGACTCTCAGGAACACTATACAACTACTGAGAAAGAGATGTTGGCTGTAGTATTTGGTATTGAAAAATTTCATTCTTACTTAGTTGGTGCATCAGCCACCATATATACCGACCACTCAGCCATCAAGTTCCTGATGAGCAAGAAGGATGCAAAGCCGAGACTAATAAGATGGGTTCTACTACTACAGGAATTTGACATTGACATCCAAGACAGAAAGGGAACAGAAAATTAGGTCTCTGAAAACTTCAATTCCCAGCAGAAGAAACGGCTAGTCCATGACAGTAACTTTTATTTCTGTGACGAACCATTTCTATACAAACAAGGCCCA